>NW_025855331.1:105458-105850 GCF_002878395.1 Capsicum annuum
TTGAAATGTGAACTTGTCAAGTGAATTTACTAAAGCGTGGTCACTTGAGTATTGAATTAGTGACTCAAAAACATTTAAGTTTAGGTAGTTGAAATGTGAACTTGTCAATTGAATTTACTAAAGTATGTCACTTGATTAGTTAATTAGTGAATCAAAAATTTTTAAGTTTAGGTACTTGAAATGGGAACTTGTCAATTGAATTTACTAAAGTGTGGTCACTTGAGTATTCAACTAGTGACGCGAAAATATTTAAAGTGAATTAGTGAGTCAAAAATGTTTAAGAATAGTTACTTAAAAGGTAGACTTGTGTTTTGAATATAGTTAAGTGTGGTCACTAGAGAAGTGAGTTAGTGAGTCGAAAATGTTTAAGTGTAGGTACTTGAAATGTGGAC
>NW_025855331.1:105950-132530 GCF_002878395.1 Capsicum annuum
TAGTTACTTGAAAGGTGGACTTGTGTTTTGAATATAGTTAAGTGTGTTCACTAGAGAAGTGAGTTAGTGAGTCAAAAATGGTTAAGTGTAGGTACCTGAAATGTGGACTTGTGTTTTGAATATTGTTAAGTGTGGTCACTAGAGAAGTGAGTTAGTGAGTCGAAAATGTTTAAGTGTAGGTACTTGAAATATGGATTTGAGTTTTGAATTTAGTTAAGTGTGATCACTTGAGAAGTGAGTTAGTGAGTCGAAAATGTTTAAGTATAGGTACTTGAAATATGGATTTGAGTTTAGAATTTAGTTAAGTGTGGTCACTTGAGAAGTGAGTTAGTGAGTCGAAAATGTTTAAGTGTAGTTACTTGAAAGGTGGACTTGTGTTTTGAATATATTTAAGTGTGGTCACTAGAGAAGTGAGTTAGTGAGTCAAAAATGTTCAAGTGTAGGTACTTGAAATGTGGACATGTGTTTTGAATATAGTTAAGTATGGTCACTTGAGTAGTGCATTAGTGTGTCGAAAATGTTTAAGTATAGTTACTTGAAAGGTGGACTTTTGTTTTGAATATAGTCAAGTGTGGTCACTTGAAAAGTGAGTTAGTGACTTGAAAATGTTTAAGTATAGGTACTTGAAATGTGAACTTGTGTTTTGAATTTAGTTAAGTGTGGTCACTTGAGAAGTGCATTAGTGAGTCAAAAATGTTGTGTTTTGAATATAGTTAAGTCTGGTCACTTGAGAAGTGAGTTAGTGACTTGAAAATATTTAAGTGTAGGTACTGAAAATATGAACTTGTATTTTGAATTTAGTTAAGGGTGGTCACTTGAGAAGTGCATTAGTGATTTGAAAATGTTTAAGTGTAGGTACCTGAAATGTGGACTTGTGTTTTGAATATAGTTAAGTATGGTCACTAGAGAAGTGAGTTAGTGAGTCGAAAATGTTTAAGTGTAGGTACTTGAAATGTGGACTTGTGTTTTGAATATAGTTAAGTGTGGTCACTTGAGAAGTACATTAGTGAATCGGAAATGTTTAAGTGTAGTTACTTGAAAGGTGGACTTGTGTTTTGAATATAGTCAAGTGTGGTCACTTGAGAAGTGCATTAGTGAGTCAAAAATGTTTAAATATCTAAATGTAGGTACTTGAAATGTGAACTTGTGTTTTGAATTTAGTTAAGTGTGGTCACTTGAGAAGTGCATTAGTGAGTCGAAAATGTTTAAGTGTAGTTATTTGAAAGGTGGACTTGTGTTTTGAATATAGTTAAGTGTGGTCACTTAAGAAGTTAGTTAGTGACTTGAAAATGTGTAAGTGTAGGTACTTGAAATGTGAACTTGTATTTTGAATTTAGTTAAGTATGGTCACTTGAGAAGTGTATTAGTGAGTCAAAAATGTTTAAGTGTAGTTACTTGAAAGGTGGACTTGTGTTTTGAATTAAGTTTAGTTTGGTAACTTGTGAAGTGAATTAGTGAATTGAAGATGTTTAGGTGTTAGGTACTTAAAATGTAAACTTTTTATTTTTAATTTAGTTTAGTTAGGTAACTTGTGAAGTGACTTAGTGACTTGAAATGTTTAAGTGTAGTTACTTGAATTATGGATTAGTGACTTTTGTTTTGAATTTAGGTACTTGAAATCTGAACTTGCGTTTTGATTTTGGTAAAGTGTGGTCACTTGAGAAGTGAATTAGTGACTTCAAAATGTTTAAGTGTTGGTACTTGAAACGTGAACTTTTTATTTTGAATTAAGTTTAGTTTGGTAACTTGTGAAGTGAATGAGTGACTTGAAAATATTTAGGTGTAGGTATTTGAAATGTGAACTTTGGTGACTTGAACTAATTACTTGAATGTGATTTATTGTGTAGATGTAACCTGATTATAGAAGGATATATCAACGAATATTGATAATAGAATGGGTGAGGCTGAGAATGAAGATGAGGATGGCGAGTTGTAGTTTTTAGTCTTTTGTATGTTTTATAGTTTAGATTTGGAACCTCTGATAAATTTTGTAAATAATTTGATTTTTAATGTTTGTATTCTTATGGTGGTTGGTTGATTGTATATTAAATGATTGGTGGGCTGTATTGTAAATAATTTGATTTGATTTTTAATGTTTGTAAATCATTGGTGAACTGTATTGTAAATAATTTGATTTTTAATGTTTGTATTTTGGAAATTTTCAATATTTTCTTAAAAAAATTATCAAAAAAACCGACCACATGTGGTCGGTTTTTTAAAAATTAATCAATTAATTTTTAAAAAAAACAACAACTACTTGTGGTCGGTTTATTTTGAATTTTTTTATTTTTAAAATTATTTTTTCTATTTTAATAAAATAGTAATGAATTTTAAATATGTATATATATATTTTAAAAAATCCAACCACACGTGGTCGATTTTTAAAAGCTACCACTGTTTTACCGACCACACACTTTGGTCGGATTTGTGATAAAAAATTGAGGAAAATCGACCACTTGTGGTCGGTTTTTGTAGTGGTCAGTTTTTGTGGTCGATTTTCCTCTTTTTTTCGTAGTGAGTAAAGGAACAAGTAAAGCAGCTAGGCTATATCCACCACTCTATGAGCTTTCTTTACAAGCATTATCTTAATTAGGAGAAGAATATGACGAACACGAGGAGGAAGAATATTTCAAAAGAGATGATCCAAATACTAATAGCCCTTCCACCGAAGAGTTGGTCAAAATCTTCAGCATTGATCATTATCCTGTGAGAATGTAGTGCGATGGGGCCACAGATTTAACGGGTGATTTCGTGGTTAAGCCATCCATGAGAAAATCTCTCGATGCCTTCAGAAAAATACTTCGAGAATAAAAATTAGATGCTTATTTCAGGGACAGCTGCTTTGGGCAATATCTTGATATGTCGGAGTACAACAGTGCTTGTTTCCAAAAAAAAATGGTATATGATCTTCTCAAGCATAGGTTTATGTATGAAAACAAATATAAGATAGATGACAACAACAACAACAATCCCAGTGTATTCCCACAAAGAGAGGTCTGGGGAGGGTAAAATGTACGCAGTCCATACCGCTACCTCCGAAGAAGTAGAAAGGTTGTTTTCTAATAGACCCCTGACGTAAGATAGAGAAAAATATAAGATAGATGAGGTGTGGATAAAATACTGTGGCATGACTATTTATTTTGGTTAGAAGGAATTTGCCATAGTTACTAGACTAAAATGTTATCCTCCTTCTCTTTCTCAAGTTATACCAATTCTAATCCCAAAAAAGCACCCCGCATACTCAAAAAAGGTAAAGGCAAGTCGAGTGATCGTGATGATCTGGTGTCCGTTATTGGTCCAAACTTCAAAAATAAAAGTTTGATAGAACTGTTGAAAGGTAAAAGAATTTCAAAGAAGCACAAGCAATCATTGTGCTTGTAATTATTTTGTAATTGTAGTCTTGTTTTTATAGAAGTTGCATGGATATGATTACTTTGATTGGTAGAAGAATGACACCCTTCACAAGAAAATCATATAATCTGGGGTTTGTTGAAGAAAGTCAAGGCTTTTGAAAAGAAACAAAATCGAGCAAGAAGATACTATATTGTTTGCGTTATTGCGATGGGTTTGGTGTTGTTAGGCACATGGATATTCAAGCCTAATTGCTGAAATTTTTATGGTGGTGTATTTGTATTCGCTACTGGTTTGGTATTGTTGAGCACATGGATATTCAAGCGTAATTGTTGGAAAATATCAAAAAGATTTAGACATATGTTGCAACATGTAGTTCGTCTGTTGGAAATTATCAAATTGGTCTTTCCACTTTTGCAACAGATAAGACTTAGATAGAAACATTGGCATAATGCAACAGATGATCAACCTATTACAATAGATAAACTATCTGTCAAAACAGATAGAATATATTTTACAATAGATGGACAATCTGTTGCATTGTAAAAAATTCAACTTTCATCAGACAACAAAATTGCCACTACATGTATGTAAAGTGAAGTGATCTGAAATAAAAAAAATTGTTATTTCACAGGCTCTTCTTTATACACAGGCTCCAAGCGTCCAGTTAGTACCCTATAAGCCCAGACCTCTTGCATGTTTGCCACAACGTTGTCACATAAAAAGGTTGTTGGCTCGGCCATTTTTGTGTCGGTCAGCAAATATTCGATGTGTGCAAGAGCGTGTGACCCGCATGCGGTAGCGGTTTTATTTTTTGGAAGGTCCATGTCCTTGTTTCGACTTTCAAAATCCCATGGTTGCTTTATCAACACTTTTGTTGGCAAATGATCCATCAATTTGCTCTGCCTCAATAAGATAGGGAACAACTCCAACAGTGGCTGCATGTGGGTAAAAAAATTAGCCTCGTCTAAGGCAGGTAAGTTACAGTCATAAACCTTGATCTTTCCCTCCTTGAGTAGTATCTGAACATCCCGATATTGTATGATGTCCACGTTCATGACTTCAAGAATCCTCTTTGCCTCAGTCCAGCTCTTTCTATATAGATTTGGCCTTTTCTCTCTAGCATATTTTATCATTTCATTGGAACCCAAAAAGTAATGAATCAAATCCCGCACCACCGGGAGTTGACGCTAGCTTATTGAGATCATCGTACCTATTCTTCAAATTCTTATAGAAGTCGAGGTCCATTATTCTATCGGCAGCATCATAAGCTTTTAGGTACGCTAATTGCCTACCCCTCATGAGGTAAAGAATTTCTTCAACATACTGTGATATAAGAAGTCAATTTTTAAATAGGTTAGTAATTGTAAAGAAGAAAAACGTAGTCTATAGCAGAGGGTTCTCTGAATATGTTCACAGATTACCTATCTAACGCAACTTATGCAAGAGATGGGTAATATGTTACAATAGAACCACTACAAGTTACACCAGAATAGACATCTGTTGCAACAGATGACATATCTATTACGTATTTTCTTCTTCATGGAGTAGATTAGAAGGCTAGGTTAGGAAAACTAAACATACCTTGTCCACGTATGGCGCACGCATATCTGTCATACTTCTGAAGTCTTGGGCAGAAAAGTTATGGATGGGGTAATCTTGTGCACGTTGCTTGACATTCTTGGCCCATCACAGATCCCTATTCTCTTTGAAGCGAAGTTCCGCATATATGTCCACCTTCTTGAATGACCCCTGAATTTCAACAACTTTTGGATAGGAGGAGTTGTAATTTTTTTGAATTTCCGATTGGAGAGTACTTGGCTAATTGCTCTTTTCTTCCTCCCAACCGCCACTGTAGGAGTGTATGGCTCTCTCACCTTCTTGAATGGTATGACACTCCTCTTGGATTTTAATTCCTCAATAGTTTTAGTGATAGACTCTACTTTTTCAAAGAGTTTATCCTAGATGTCATTGCATTCTTTGTATTTACAGTGAGAACATGAGGGTGGAGAGGGGTGAGAGAGACCTATGTAAGGGTGAGAGGGACCTGTGAAAGGGGTGTTTTCAAATATATTTATTTTTTCTTGAGCATTAACATGCTCACCATCACGACTGGAAGCAATATCTACATCAGCATGCCTACCACCAACATCAACAACTCCACCAGCAATACCCCCAGAAGTAGTACCCGGATCTGTTGCAGTAGGTCGATTATAAAGAGCCTCAACATTAGGCTAACCTTGCCTAACTCTCTTCTTATGGTTGTTTCTCCAGCTAATTTCTTCGTTATTAACTCCACCGTTGGGTCTGCTATTGTATCAATAAAACCAAGAGTAATAAAAGAAGTCATCCCCAACACCTGCTCAGTAGGCACGATCCATGGATACAACCTATAAAAAAGACAGATTTATTTAAATCATATAATAATTTGCAGTCAGTTGAGTTACATATTAACATAGAAAACTTATGCAATATATAATCTTTCTGTCACAATAGTTGATCTGTTTGTCGCAACAGATAACAATATATTGCAGCAGATTACCCATCTGTTGCATAATTTACAGTAGATGGGTAATCTGTTGAGTCGAGTTCAGAGAACCAAAGCAACAGATGGGTAATCAGATATGAAATATGAATCTTATAGCACAACAGATTACCCATCTGTTGTACCAGTTGTAGTGGATGGAACTTATACAACAGATAATCTATTTATCACAATAGTTAATCTGTCTATTGTAATAGATTAACAAAATATTGCATCATATTACCTATCTGTTGCATAATTTACAGTAGATGAGTAATCTGTTGAGTCAATTTTAAAGAACTAGAGTAATAGATGGTTCATCTATTGTGAAATATGGATCGTCTATAGGAATACATTACCCATCTGTTACACTAGTTACAGTAGATGGGTAGTCTGTTGCAACAGACGATCGATCTGTCACAACAGATGGCACATCTATTTCAATATCTTTCTTTGAGTCAAATTATTTTACTTGAAAAAAGACGTATTGCATCATCCGAAGGGTTAATGAGATCAGCCTCTTAATTCTTATGTTGCTCTTAGCAGTCAACCACTTAAGAATTTTTAGATGAGAAACCTCATCCAGGTAATCCTTGACCTGCTTTCGGAGGTGAGGAATGGCTTCAAATGCCCAAGCCTAAAAAAAGTAAACAGGAGGCAAGCAAAAAAAGCCATAATAATTATTTAATATAAATTAATGGATGAATAAACTAGTAGTGATTAAATTTACCATAAAATCCCAAGGAAACCCGTATAATGTGATCGTCTTTGGGGATAGATTTGTCAGTAAATAGTTGACAGTGAAGTATTAGTTGTCATATCTCCAGGGATAATTGTTAAATTTCTTAAAATCCTTAGCAAGCTTCAGCAAATCATCTTCTATGACTTTGTTGACTTCTCTTGCCAATATAACGGAATGGGCAAACCAAACTAAGCACAACTGGTCCCTGTACTGCTTTGGTATGATTTTATCCTTGAGATATTTTATCAACTTATTAGCTTTGCACCCACATCCAGCAATGTCCAACAACCCATCTATTTTTTTTTGTGTTTTTTGGTTTTGGTAAGTGGTCTGGTTTTGGTGGGTGGTCACTAGTACACTGCCTTACCACTATTTTTATGGTTGTGGTTTGGTTTTCCTGCTTGTCTTAGACCTTTTACATAGTGTTTCCTTGGTTAGAGGATCTTCCGGATGATCGCATCTCAAGCCCGTCACTATGGCACACTCTTTCAAGTGAAAATAAACCGGCATGCCACAATAGTTGATCCAGATTTCATCCATCTTCCCCCCTCTCTCCCCCTCTTTCAAATCTTTATCACCCCCCAAGTACTTAATCCTATGCTTTAGAAGACCATATACTATGCTCATTTGGAAACAGACAGTGTGGTCCTTAGGCAACTCAAGAAAGTGTCCAAAGTAGCTCTTCTTAAAAAGTCCATCTATGTTTTCATTCTTCATAATATTCCTAAATTCATCAAAAGGTTTTTGTAATACCCCAAACTTTCTTTGAGTCAAATCTAGTCTCCAGAACAGTTAGTGATGACTTCCTAAATGATTAATGTTTAAATCAAATAAAATTTCCCTAATTTTGACTTCTTATCATATGGGAAATTGAATTATCTTTCCAATAATATCAATTTCATCCAAATCTGGTATCGGAGTAAAATGTTATGGACGTTTTACAGATAACTGTCGGAACTGCCCAAAAGCAATGGACCGTCGAGCTAGCGATGGACCGTCACCCAAGCCGTCGTGACTAAGGCATTGAACCCATCTTCTGGCCAAGTGCGATAGTCAGGACCGACGGACCATCGATCTAGTGACGGACTGTCGCCTAAACTGCCGCAGACGAGGCAGAAAGTTCAAGTTCTGGCCATGTGCGACGGTCAGAATCGATGGACCATCGAGCCAGCGATGGACCATCGCCACTTTTGATCAACAATTTTGAGCTATTTTTAAAAGGGTATTTAGGTCTTTTTCCACCCATTTTAACCCCTAGTTATACCAGACCAGAGCTCATAACTTCATTATTCATCTACAACACCAAATTAGGGTTTCTCTCAAAATCAATCCCAAAGAACAAGAAACCCTAGGTGTCTAATCTCAAGTCAAGAATTCAAGATTTCCTCCACCAATCTTCAAGAAATAATCCACCCAGGTATGCCAAGTGTTGATTCATGGGTCCCTTTCACCCATGGAGCTTAAGAATTTCTTTTCAAAATCAAAGATTTGTGCATTTATGAATGTTCATGATTTAGTTGAATTGAAATTCATGTCCATGTTGTTGTGGGGTTTTGATTCATGTTTTAAATTACATGTTCCAATGATTGATCCTAGTATGTGATGATATGCATAATATTCATGATAAACCCTTCAGATTGTAAATTTAATTATGCAACCATGATAATTAGATGTATTGATAATGGTATAACTAAAGTATGCTCTCCATGTGTTTGATTAAATGCCTATGTAAAGGAAAAAGTGTCATTATAGTATAATAGTATGAAATCCCCATTCATGTACACGTTAATGCATGTCAAGTGTTTGATAAAATGTCTTAGTCAATGAATTATGAATATATGTATAGCCATTGTTGTGCTTTCAAACTTGTGCCATGAATTACTTTTATGCTATCGAGTCCTGGGGGTAATTGTACTCGACAATTTAGTTGTGTACCTAGAGGCAGTATCAGTTTTCAGGATACTCTCAGTCAATCCATATTCAGTAGAATTCAGTTAGTCTCATGACTCAGGAAAACTTAGTAATCTTAGTAATCTCAGTCAGTTATCAGATCTCAGTAATATTCCATCAATCAATAAAACTCACTGAACCCAGTCCAGTTTAGTTCAGTTAATTATGTTTTAGTGTCTATTTAGATGGGAGTAGGAATTAGCACCGAGTGAACCCAAGGATGAGGGTACACACTGACAGTTGAGGGTGTGATCCTTAGAAGCAATCCTTGCATTCCAGAACTATAAAGCCAGCATAGGTTGCGACATCAACACTAATAGATGAGGGTCGGTGAGGTACATTAACACTGCCAGTGTAGGGTCCCACCATTTTCTTTTAGGGATACTATCAGATAAGGGTCACCTACAGCTTGTCCTTACCAGTGATGTTGTATTGACACCCTTCCAATTTAGGTTACAGATTGGACCCCAACTCAGCTATAATAGCTTATTTGGGGCATGTTGGTTAGATGACTATTTCCCCCAGTTATAGTCTTAGTCTTAGTCTCAGTAATAGAACTCAGATAGTTCTACAGAATTCAGGACGGTCAGATACAGTCACCTAGTTCAGTACAGAACTTAGCTAGTTCTATCAGAAAAGGACTGTCAGACACAGTTATTTAGATAATAGTATATCAGTTATATGAAACTTATGTTATCAGTATTCAAATTCAGTGATGTCATGATCTTAGTTATAGTTCACGTATTCATGCATGTATTCTCACGTTCATGTTATTCAGTCAGTTAGTATTGTTCATGTATATAAACCCCTTGCAGTCAGCCTACCTCACTTGCATACCAGTACATTCAATCGTACTGACGCATTTGCGCTATGGTGTTTTATACCATAGATTTAGAAGCACGAGCTCCAAAGTATCCTTAGCAAATCAGATGTTCAACAGCTAGACTAGTAGTGAGTCCTCATCATTCGAGGATAGCATGATTATTTTATTACTTTATTATTTCAGTAGTTTGGAGTTAGTTGGGGATATGTCCCATCAACTCCACAGTTTTTAGACAGTTTAGAAGCTTTCAGACTAGTATGTTCAAACAGTCATTTCAATTTTCGTATGGTGATACCGTATTATTCAGATGTTATGTTTTATCAAATGTTTGAACCTTATGGCCTTCAATCTTTTATTCTGTATTTATATAGCATGTTATGCAGAGCTCAGTATAGATATCATTCATGGGTTAGCTTGTGGTCCTTCTGGGTCATGAGCAGCGTGTGGCATTACGGGTACCGGATTTCGGGCGTTACAGTTTCCCCAACTGACATTTAAGTACAAGATCACTAGTTAGTTCTGCAGGGTCATCTATCGGCATCAAAACTTGAAACCTATTAATACTAATAGTTTTGACAACGTCATGCTGGGATTTCGATATTAATTTACGCCCCATTGGTGTTGTATTATCATCTTTTTTCTTACTTTATTCTCCCTCCTCTTCTTGTTTATCTTCTTCTTCCTCCTCCTCAGTTTTATTTTCCTTATCATCATATATAGACTTTCTCCACCTCTCTCAATATCATTTTCATAACTTTCCTTAGCTTCACTTTTCCCTGACTAAGATTGTTCAGGAAGCTCCTCTGAATCCCTTTGTATTGTAGCCTTTTTTATTAGGTGGTCAGAAGTTGATCCACTTTTACTTTCTTTTCTTTTTGGAGATATGTTTTACCTACAAACAACTGAAAAAGAAAAATTATATTACAATTGATGTATGCATAAATTTTAAAAAATACATTACAAATACCACCAATACCGACACTACCAACAGCCACCACAAACACCACCAACCAATGCCACTAACACCACCACCAATAGCCACCACAAACACCATCAGTTTCACCATGATGACCACCAACACCAATACTATGACCACAAATACCACAAACACCTTCCAACAATACCACGACAGTCAACGGACACTGCAAAAAAACTAGGATTTTCTCGGGTTCTTCCTATGATTCTACCATCAAAACTCAAAATTGTAATTCATTCTTGAAGATAATAGAACTAAAAGTCTTCTTTTTTATCATTAACTTAAAAGCCCTAATTTTTAGAAAAAATAACAAATATAGAAATTTTTTCAAACTTTGTTACCTACGAAGACAGAGAAAACGACGGATACAAGCAAGAATGAAGTAAAAAATAACACCTATATGGTCAAAAATAAGAATAAAATCAATCTGCTGTGAAGGGTTGAACAATTTGTTGAATAGCTGTTGTCTGTATTGTTGAGAGAGAGAAAAGAGCAAGAACTCAATATTTGAAATGATGAAATATTTTTCCCACAAATGGATGATTTGTATGGGTTGATTTGTATTTTGAAAAAGAATGACAAGTTTTGAAAATGTTAATTTAGTCCGAATTGATCTTAATTATTTTTTAAATTTTAAAAGATATACGTAATTTTTAACCATTTCATCATAATAAAGTGTATTAAGTTCAATTGTAACACTGATGAATTTTAGGTATTATCTTGACAATGAGGTAATAAGAATCGTTTCAACTTAGAATGATCAATCAATGACTCAGGTCGGGAGGAACGTAATACGAACATCATGCAATTGCCAAAAGACTCAATAAAAGTTGTAGTTGACCCTATGAACTCACCATTAGTTCTAGCTAAATTAATTTTGGTATTAGCTTGACAATAAGGTAATAAGAATTATTTCAACTCAGAGTGATCGATCGGCGACTCAGGTCGAGAGACATGCAATACCAACATCATGCAATTGCCAAAGGACTCAATTAAAGTTGTATTTGACCCTATGAACTCACCCCTAGTTCTAGATAAATTAATTTTAGGTATTATCTTGACAATGGGGTAATAAGAATCATATCAACTCAGAGTGATCGATTGATGACTTAAGTCAGGAAAAACGTAATACCAACACCATGCAATTGTCAAGGATTCAATTGAAGTTGTAGTTAACCCTATGAACTCACCCCTAGTTCTAGCTAAATAAATTTAGGTATTAGCTTGACAATGAGGTAATAAGAATTATTTTAACTCAGAGTGATCGATGGACGACTCTGGTAGAGAGGAATGCAATACCAACATCATGTTATTGCCAAAGACTCATTTGATGACCCTATGAACTCTCCCCGATTTCTAGCTAAATCAATTTAGGTATTAGCTTAACAATGAGGTAATAAGAATCATTTCAACTCAGAGTGATCTATCGATGACTCAGGTCAGGAGGAACACAATTCCAACATCATGCAATTGCCAAAAGACTCAATTAAAATTGTGTTGACCCTATGAATTTACCCCTAGTTCTAGCTAAATCAATTGATGTTGTAGTTGAACATATGGACTCAATTGAAATTATATAAAAATAAATGTTCAACTTGTTGCAACAGATGACTTATCTGTTAGAATTTATCAAACAGACTAAGTCATTTGTTGCAACAGATTAACTATTTGATGTAGATTATCAAATAGGCATTACTATCTGTTGCGATAGATGACTGAGCCGTTGTAAATTTTCAAACAGAAATTGTCATCTATTGAAAAGTATGACTTAGTATGTTTTAAGATTTTTTTTATTCTAAAGCAATTCCCTAATTTCCTATCCGAAATAAAAAAGATAAAATACTTAGGCGGTAAAAAATATCACTTGGATAACTCAAAAATCTCCTCATTGAGTGTCGTTTCTTGTCTTTTCAATGCCACCATCTTCTCATGCCCCTCAAAGTTATTAATAAATATTTAAAACCCATCTCTAGAATTCTCTCCTCTTCAGTTATAAATTAACTCAACTCATATCTCTTCTTTGTTCAGAATTCTCTTTCTCTCTTCTTTGGGGTAATCACAATCATCTTCTTTTTTCCTCTTTTTTTTCTCCTCTTTCGCATGAGGATCCTTTCGAATCTCAACCGATCAATATCTTTTCTCGACAGAAATGGGTGTTCTGATCCCTTTACTTTTTTGACATTGTAAGTATGGTTCACTATTGCTCTTTTCTACTCATCTTCTTCTTTGTATGTTATTTAAATTAGATATTTACATCTATTGTTATTATTGATTTACCCATTACCAGTTTTCTATTTATTGAAAAAATTAAAGAAGGTGACTTTTAACTCTTGAATAAACGAACTGTTGTTTTTATTAAAATATGTAAAAAAAAAAAAGTCATCTGTTAAGAGAGCTTAGAAAGCCTTGTTGTCAGTATTATTTTTTTATGTATTTTGTTTGTTACTTTGGTGGTGCTATTATTGGGGGTGTTGGTGTTATTGGAACATGTGGTGTTTGTGTTATTGATGGTGTTGGAATATATGGTGTTGTTTCTTTATTGTTGATGTTGGTGGTGGTGTTGCAACAGTTTTCTCAACTGTTGCAAGTAATGAATCAGCTGTTAGAACAGACGAAGCAACTGTTCGAAGAAATCAAACCAGTAGCAAGGGTGGTTTGATTTATTCCAACAGATGACCCATCTGTTGCAAGATGTCATCCATATGTTTCCACAGATGCGTCGCCTATTGTAATAGATGACTCATCTGCTGAATAGATGGGGAATAGAATTGCATCAGATGGATCATCTCTTGATTCATTC
Source organism: Capsicum annuum (assembly GCF_002878395.1). Classification (NCBI taxonomy): domain Eukaryota; kingdom Viridiplantae; phylum Streptophyta; class Magnoliopsida; order Solanales; family Solanaceae; genus Capsicum; species Capsicum annuum. Next base: position 119,117 of record NW_025855331.1, read on the forward strand.
AATTTTGTGTTAACTTTTTTGTAATGTTCTTTTTATTATTCTCTTGGTTGACATCAAATGTTTTTCTCTTATTTGCAGATTAAAAAAAGTGAAACTGGATCAACTTTTACCCGACCAGTATTAAAGGCTAGAGTAAAGATGGGTTCGGAGGAATAAGCTACTTGCAGATGGAACCACTTCATATGTGAGAGGTCTGTATTACTGATCAACCTATCATGAAAACACACATCCAGTACACTGATTTTATGAATTTTGGTTCTTTACCTATTAGGTGTTAATCTTTCAGACAAGATATGGCCTTTTACAGTTAAGATTGTTAGGTTCAAACTGTAAGGCTAAGGGACCAAGTAGGTGGTGTCAATACCCCGTTATGGTTTAATAAAGATTTTGCTAATATTTATGTGCCAAGTTTGGAGAAGGGTTCAAGTTATTGGTTGCAGTGTAAATATTTAAATAGTGATTAGATTGATTTTAAGGGGTCAAAAGACTTTTGAAAGGCCTCCGAAGCCTCGCACTACTACAAACAAGAATGGAAATGAATATAGTTATTGCTCTGGTCCAAATTTATATGGATGGGTTGGTCGAGGAGATTATCATACAGCAAAAGGTGATTGGAAGAATACTCGTGCAAGAAGGGGGTTGGAGAAGACCATATATCAACTCAGATCCTTATTAAAAAAGAAACATAGAGTAGGAAGAAAAGTGTAGCAAAACTAGTTGATGAAACTGACATGAAAAATGAAAAAATTGAATGAGTTGCAAATGTGAAAGTATATCCAAAAATTAAAATCCATCAGTCCATTTAGAAAAAGAAAAATGCTGAAGTGGATTGGAGCTGTGCAATTTGTTAGGGGACTGTAACTAGCTAGCGTGGCCTTAATGAAGACCCACAAAATATAGGACCAGAACTCTAAGGTTTCAGCTTTGTGAGAATCGATGGTGGTAAGATTGTCAGTCAGGAACGAAACCTGAACCAACAACTCTTGAAGTAAAAATAAGGGATCAAGCCAAGGTGGCAATTTCTCTAGTTAAATTTGCATCACATGCCTCCTATTTATGGCTCTGGTCTAGTCAAAGGCAGTGGAAAAAACAAGGTATGGGATTTTTACCCAACTTTAGACCTTTTTATTTCTACTGCCATTAATTTGATCAGAACCACAAACAGAAGACATGGGATGCAACTTAGACTTCAGTTGACGCCTTGGCTTCCCTTATTTTTACTTTTGGAGTTATTGGTTCAAGTTTCATTCTTGACTGAAAATCTTACCAATCCCCTATGCTCACCAAACTGCTTCCTTAGAATTCTAGTCCAGCACTTTGTAATTCTTCATTGAGGGGACGCTCGCTAGTCGTAGTCCCTAGCAAAGTGTCCAGCTCCAGTTCTCTTGAGCATTTTTCTTTTTCAAGAACGACTGACGGATTTTAATATTTGGATACACTTCTATATTTGAAGCTTATTTACTTTTTTTCATATCTCAAGTCAATTTTATTTGTCAGATTCGCTAGAAGTTCCTTACTTATTTCTCTGTGTTTCCTCTTAAACAAGGTTTGAGATAATATATGGTCTTCTTCACCTCTCCTTTCCCGTACAGGTATTCTCTCAAGCACTTTCTGTTGTATAATAGTCTCCTTGAGTAACTCATTTATATAAATTTGGACCAGAGGAATTTCTATAGGTTTTCCATTCTTGTTTGACACAGTGTGAGGCTTCGGAGGTCTTTCAAAAGTCCATTGCACCATTAAAATCAGTTCAATCACTATTGGATATTTACACTGCCGCCAAAAACGTAAACCCTTCTCCAAACTTGACACATAAACATGAGCAAAACCATTATTAAATTGTAACAGGGTATCGACACCACCTTCTTAGAACCCTTCGGCTTGATCAGTTTGCACCTATCAAACTAAACTGTAAAATGCAGAATCTTGTTTGAAGGATCAATGTCTAATCGATAAAAAACTGTATTCACAAAATCATTGTACTTTATGCGTGTCTGTCACGATATCCTGATCAATAATACATAACTCCCACGCATGAAAGTGGATCCACTCATCTATACACACCTTATTCTTGATACCCCATCGATGTCAGACAATGTTTATTCTTTACTTTCCATCGTTAAGTAGTGTACAAAACTACGGAGGCTCAAACGGTAACCATCTTCAATGTCAGATGACTACTTGCCAGTCAAGAAAAAATAAGTACTACAAGTCATAACATTTCACCTTTTTTGTTTTTAAATATATTTATATAATAAAATATTCACCAATGAATTAATTAAGATATGTGATGACTATTAAAAAAGAGGTGAACAATCAGGACTTTTTGTCTAATACATTCAAAATAACCGATGAATCAAATTATCCATCTGTTGCAACTAATGAATCAGATGTTAGAAGAAATCAAAACATCTACTCTAACAGATGGTCCATCTGACGCAACAGATAATCCATATGTTGCAACAGATATCTCATCTGTTGTACATACAAACCATTTATTGCAACAGATAGTAAATCTTTTGCGATAATGGGTTATTTGTTGTGATAGATGGATGATATATTGCAACATCTCAATAATAACGGTTGTTATTAAGCCTCAAACCATTTTGAAAATGTGAGAAGTTTGAATGTAAAAGAAAAAGTTGCGACTTTTCACAGAAAACAAAAAGCCAACAGTCGTGTCTTTTTGCCTAACACATTAAGATTCAATCCTCTATAAATAGGTCCCTCATTAATCTTCATTCTACTCCACTTTTATTTATTTCTTACATTTGGTCTTTTCATATTACATCTTCAGCCACTTCTATTCAAAGAGCAAATTCCTTTCTCATTGAGGTAAGTTTTTTCCTATGTAAATATACCAGTTGGTAGTATATGTTGTATTATATTCAGACTTTATTCTTTACTTTTGTGTTTACATTTTTTGTCAATTCATGTGTGTTCTAAATATGGTTGATCCTGTTTGGGACATTGCTATTCTGCGCGATACCGTACGAGAACTTTAGAGACAGGTTAATGACCTGCAAAGGGAGTTGGTCATCGTGAGAGTAAGGATGTTCAGAGAAATGCAGAGGCTGATGAGGGTCCTACTGTTGCGGGTTGATATTGGTTGGCTGGTAATTATAATAATGATGATGATGATAATACTAATAATTAGAATATATTTTTTCTTTTAGCGTATGTATTTTAATTTTTCTACATCGAATCTATACCTAATGTATTTTATTTTTTGTTTTATAAAAAAATTATTTTTGATCAATTTTGGCTTTTTAATTCTTATTTAATTTTCATTCTGTCTATTTCTTTTTCTAAACATGTTAACATGTCGACGATTGGAAGTAAGGAGCTATTTTAAATCCAGTAGCAATAGCAATTTTGGCTTTTGAGTTCTTTCAACAGATGGACCATGTGTTGGAACAGATTGGTCATCGGTTGAGTTTCTAACAACATATTATCCATCTATTACGACAGATTTATCATTTGTTGGAGAAAAATATTCTAGTTTAATAAACTATATTGTGTTCTTCCAGCTAATTCCATTTGTTGCAACAAATGGGTAATATGTTGAAAATAATTTTGTCGTTTGTTGTATTTAGTTCACGTTTTGTCTCTTTTTATTGATGCATAAGTTATTAAAAGGATATTTTATATAATAAATTATAACATTTACGTTCACAACAATGAGTTAAATATATAAAAGTTCACAACAACATAAGTTTTTGCAATTACAACGATCATGGTGGATTACGATTTGGGCATGTAGTTCTTTTGTGGCCAGTGTTCTTACATACAGAGCACTTGTTTCTTCTTGATGGAAATGTTTCTCCGACTCTACACCTCCTCTTGTACGGCCTTCTTCCCAGTTTGATAGTACTTGGATCAATATATGGAGGAGGTATTAATCTCCCCAAAAGTTCTGCAGGAACAACCCAAGATTCATCGGGAGGCACAGGAGTAATATGCCCACTATATGATGTCCACTATATGTCATTGTATATTTTTTCACCAAATAATATGAAGAGGAGTACTCATAAATTTTAGTTCCATATTTTGCACCATATTAAGCTCGAAGCGCTGCCATAGCATGTGGATAGGGTATTTTGTCCAAGTCAAAAACTCTACATGTACAGGATCTTATTTGAAGATCGACTATGGAAACATCACCATGACCATTGATACTAAACTTGTAATTTGCTATTTGATGAGATGATAACCTATTCCCTAGACTGATGTTCGTTGATATTATTTTTTTCGCTTCTAGAACAAATGGGATTCCTGTGTCCTTAAACTCCACACACCTTTCGTGAAAAAATTGGCCATACTTTTTGTTTATTATTTCAAACAGAGCCACAATGGAAAATTCTCTTTCATTACCAAACAATGAATTCACTGATTCAGCTATGTTTGATGTTATAATATTGTACCTATACAAAAGAATCACTTAGTACGATATCATACTAAACTTATAACTCAAACAAGATATTATATTCATAAGAATGTACCTATTTGCCGGATAAAATGCCCGACTCCATCTCTCAAAACTGACACGTACGAGATATTCTGCTGCCTTGGGATGCATATCCACTATTTGATTGAAATGGTCTAAAACCACCTCTCTACTATATATGTTAGCTGCTTTATAAAAAAAAGTTACGACCCTTTCATTGAGAAAGTTGGTTCAGATGTTCTCTCTAAGATGCATGATGCAACAACTAAAGTGAGCTGAAGTGAAGAAAATTGAACTCATCTTTGGAATACTTGGATGCCTATCCGAAATAAAACACAACTCTTCATATCTTCAACGCAACTTCGCAGATGTTCAAAAAAATATCCATAAGAGGCACCACATTCTTTGTCCGCTACACAAAAAGGACAGGAAAGATGTAATTCTTTGTATCCTGCGCCACCGCCACTAGCAGAACTCTATTATACCTGCTCCTCAAGAAGGTACCATCGATGGCTATGACTTTTCTCAAATATCGAAAACCTTGAATCCAAGCACCATAGGATGCAAAAAAAATACTTGAAACTTTCATTTTCATCAATATGCAATGCCGTCTTACTTCCTGGATTCGTAGACTCAAGCATATAACGGTAGGCATAGAGGAATGCATACCCATGCTCGTATGTCCCCCTAAACAGGTCCTTGGAAATCCCCATGTCCGTATATATCTTCCAATAACTGACCAGGACGCCTAATTCTGTAAGGATTTGATTGGTCATAACCCTTGTAGAAGTACCTTTGCCATCGGGGAATCTATTCTTTACATATTCATCGAGGACCTTTGTCGTGGCATGAGGATTTTGGCCCGAAATGTGCTCTGAACCACATGTGTGATACTTTTTATATTTATGAATGACGAATCTGTCAGAACTTAAGTACTTCACCGCTCTCAACCACCACTTGCGGTTCGGATTAACACATTTGTAGCAAAAGACATTGCTTGAATTAATCACCTTCATTATTCTAAAATATTTTTTCAAGCAAGGAATAAATAAAGTAATAGATAGTTATTTCTTGTTCTTGAATGACATCCCCTTGTAAAAGCCGATCTCGTTGTCTTGATGATTGTCATACTGTGCTGGTTGAGAAGAACTGCCCACCGTATTGGTAGCATCAATGGGTGTAGGTGTTTGATCACCATCTGGAATATTAATGTCTAGATCATCCAACCTATCATAAAAGATGTCTTGTTTTTGTTATTCTTCTACATTCTAGTTCCCATTCTCTCTCACATTTTCAACCACGTACACCCTTAACACCGGTCTGGATAAATAAGATAAGCGCGCAAGCAAACCTAATTGATTATCTTGAAAGGTAGTATCCTCTAATTTTCAAAGAAGCTGTGGATATAGCTGATGACGAGTTCTTCTGATTGACAATTCAGTCCACAATAGTTGATAATTAAGTTCACAAAATCATCATACGAAACATCATTTTGGACTGCCATAGCTATTGTCTCTAGCATTTTACCCTTCTTTTAATGTCATACATATTGATTATGATTCTCGATCCATTGACCATGAAAATCCACCCCTATTATTATTGATCCCTCCATTAGCGGTACCTAAATAAAGTTATTTATTAAAAAAAGTTAATAGTGATTTCATAGTGTTGTAACATGAATCCCAATAGATGTGTAATTTATTGCCACAGGTAAGTGGTCAGTCGTAACAGATACTTATCTATTGGGATTCATGTTACACTCCTGAAGTTGATTTTAACAGACGAGTCATTTGTCATAACAGGTGAATCATATGTTGCAACAGACTATACATCTATTGTAACAGATGACGTGTCTGCTGGAATCAAGTTCAGGTTCTCTTACAACAGGTTCTTAATCAGTTGCAATAGCTATTTACCCTGTTGGAATTGAGTTTAAGTTTTGTTGCAACAGGTTACTAATCTGTTACAACAGATATTTACCCTGTTGCAACAGATAACTAGTCTGTTTCAACAGATGACTCATTTATTTGATTCATGTTACGGCACTATAGAACCATAAACGTAATTCCAATATATGTCTTAGTTGCAAAAGATAATTGATCTGTTTAAACAGATGTCTCTTATGTTGCATTCATGTTCGCGTGCTATCTATTGTTGAAAAAACAGCACAATAATAGTTACCCAGATGACAAATTCAACTAAAAATCATAATTTGACTTATCAAAGTTTCCTGTGAAGTAGTGTCAAAGTGAAAAGTGATGTATGAAATAAAATTTGATCTAAGAAATTGTTCAAATAGCAGCAGAGCGGTAACAACAACAACAACAATGGTCGATAAGAAAAAGATGAAGATGATAATGAAGTAGAAGATGATAAATAAAGCAGAAGCAACAATGAACAACAAAAATCGTGAAGAGAGAGAAAACAACAACGGATGAGAAGAGAGAAAAATGCATCTTTTTCCTTCCGTTTCCTGTTATATTAACTAACATTTGGATTAAAGTGTAAATTCAAATACTTGTGGGTTAGTTTCAAACTTCCCCAACTTTCGTAATCCATAATAAAGTAATTGTCAACTACACTCAATTATTAAGACTTGAGTCGCCTACACCATATTTCCAAACTTTTTTGTCACTTTTAGCTCAAAGCCCTATCTAAGAAAGTCATACAATGTTGTAACTAGTTGTTTACTTCGATTTAATAACTTGTGGATCGTTACTTATATTGTTATTAATATGATCTTTATAGTATTTTATTAATTGTTATATTTAAATAAATTTAAACTATATATTTAAATAGATTTTTAAATATTTTCTTAATATATTTCAATAATAACAATAAAAATTCAAGATTAGCTACATATGATAGGCATCGACACATTATAAAAATAATTAAAATTATATAGTTCACAAGTGTCGATCATAGCTAACAACAATCTAAGAGAGACAAACAGTATTGTTATAGTCTTGTGCCCATATGTCACTTCGATTTAATAATTTGTGAAATACTATTTATATTTTTTATTAATAGGACCTTTGATTAAGTAATTTTTTTAGATTATTATGTAACATAAATTTATAGTATAAATTTAGATAATTTTTAAATAAAATTTGAGAATATTTCAGTCGTCAAATTCAAAAGACTTAAGAATTGATAGATATCGACACATTATAAAAATCATAAATTTTATGTAGTTTATAAGTGACGACCTTGTTAACAACAATCCAAGAGTCATATATTAATGACGTGGTCTTAAATGTTATGTTGAATTGATAAATTGTGAATTATTACTTATATTTCTCTACTTAAGTAATTTCATTAGTTATTGTGTTTTAAAAAAACTTAAAATACATATTTAAATAATTATTTAGGTATAATTTAAAAAGTCAATAGTGACAGTTATAATTCAAAAGGCACATTATTGAAACATAAAATTTACTTAATTGTGTGTTGAATAATAAGTATAATTTTTAATTAGAGAAGATATTTATTTATATTATTATTAACATAAAGTTTAATTGTCTCATTCAATATAAAAACCTATATTAAGTGAGAAATATTTTTTAAAATGTATATCCAAATTATGTATTATACTTTATTTTACATACATTAAAAATGACGTAATTTAAAATGGTATCCTAAATAAAATATATCTAATGAGGTATTGACTGATCTTTTATTTATTCTTTTTTAAACACCATCTTGACTAACATTAATTCTTTTTTTGAACAATTATCTATATCTATAATTTATATCTAAAATTTATATCTATATCTATATATAATAATATAATAAAAGTGTGAAGACCCTTAGAAAAGTGATTTGAACTTTTTGTTCTTCATTAAAAGTCTCTACTTTAGACAAAATTATCTTTTTACTTTTATTTTATATTTAATAATTTGAAATTAATTAAAATTATAAGAAAAAGAAATAAAAATTCGAGTAACAAGGAATGCAAATCATACAAAAAAAGGAAAGAAGGAAGAAATCAAACAAGGAGAAGGAAAAAAGAATCATACGCAAAAGGAAAAAAAAAAACAAGAAAGGTAAACAATATAAAATTTTAGAGAATTTTCCTTATATAACCCATAAAATTATATTTTTAAAATTAAAGATTAAAATATATGATAAGATAAAATATTTGACGGTAATAATTAAAGAGTCCTAAAATATTTGGTAAAACAATTAAAACAGAATTACCATAAAAGATACTATCTAAACTTAGAAAAAAATAAAAAGTTGATTAAAAAATTCATGCGTACAATATGTTCAATTTCATTTCATTTAATTTTATTTCATCTACAATTCTTAGTCCATGTATATCTATTGCGTGCTTTTGTTGAACATATTTCACTTTAAGTTTTAGGTTCTTGATTGTTTGATTTAGACTTTTATTTTATTTTTGCAAAAATTATATTATAATGTTTGATTTATTTTGCATCGATTTTATAGGTATCTTGAAGACGGATGATGATGATAATATCAATATTATTGATGAACACAATTTTAAAGGTAAATTGATTTTAGATGTCTTTTTGTGTTCAATCAGTGTTGTGTATAAGAAACTCTTTTGTTGCACTAAAGTTAAAGAATTACAGACATCTGATTAAGGGTGAAGGGACTTCAATCATTCTACACCACCATTATTGATTTGAGACTTATGAATTTGAACATATAATTCGGAGATGATTCTTAATCTAGGTAAGATACAACAACATAACATCTCTATATCTCGTAAACTAAGTACAATTATAAGTATCATAGACTCCACTTGTGAAATTGAATTATATTTGTATTATTATCTTTTGTGATTTGATTTATTTTGATATTGAATTGTTTGTTGTTTTATTTAAAATAGATGTAGAGAATTGGAGTTGAAGCTTCTTAGATCACTCAAGAGTATGTAACTTCGTGTTTCTTTGCTTTAAAGCTTTGAATTGATAAGTAAGGTTAACTTTGATGAGTTTTTGTAAATACCTGTTTTGAATAATTGAATAATCTTGATGAGTTGAATCAACAATAAATTTTAGAGCAAAATCTTCATATAAGCAGATACATTATAGTCGTTTAAATAATAATAATAATAATAATAATAATAATAATAATAATAAATAATTTTATTATCATGCATTAATATAAAGATGGTCATAATCGAAGTCAATTCCTTATAATTAAGAAAAAGTTGATTTCTCACCTTACATAGAGTTTTTTTTGACTTAAGTTGATTTCTTTCTTCAATAAGTTTTTTTCTATTACTTTGGTCACTTTCCTCTATTTAATACTTATAATATGTAGTAGAAATAAACTTTAAAATTATTTGACACACGCGCAAAGTACGTATATTAAACTAGTAATATAACAAACATTTAATATGTTGTTCAAGGTCTTATAAATGTCTCATTATAAATTTATTTTTATTTAAAATATTTAATTTCCAAAATTACATTGTATTTTTTTTTTTTAAATCTATTGTACAATTGGTGCATTAATCATTGAAGATCTAGATATGATTTTATTTACTCGATTATATTTAAACAAAAAATTAATTATAAGTTTTTGAATCCATGCTCGATTACTAAATTAATTTGTATTGCAAAGTAAATTAAGTAGGTAAAATATTTATTTATAGTGAGTATTATCGTCAATTTTAATTATTTTCTTAAATAAAAAAGCTATTTTTAGCAAAAGATAATTTTTAGAGGTATTCATTCATACGTTCTTAACATAATTGGGTTAGGGGAAGGGTTGGGGTGGGGTTGTGTATATATTTATGAAAAAATAAATCGTGAGATTTTCATAAATAAAACATAATATGACATCTATCTAATGCAAAATACTTGAAGTATAAATAATTTTTATTGAAAAGATATATAATATATTTAAAATTATTTATAAAAATAATGTATTATGTATATATAATTATAAAAAAACTAGTTTAGTGTACGTGCTTTGCAGGTGTAAATCACGTCAAATTTTTCAATCAAAATATTTTAATTAAAGGAAATACACAAGAAATTATTAAAAGAGAAGAACCCATTGACATATTGAATTTTAGCTTTAAACACAATTAAAGCAACTAATATAGCATCTTACTACATTATAAAGTTTTCAAAGTCATATCGTGACTTCTAAAATTAAGCTATTACAGTTACATGATTTAATATATTCTTGTTCGATATGTCCCTAATAATTATCAATAAAAAATAATCTTTAAATTTATATATACTTTTAAAAGTTAAATTCAAATGAATCATATAAGAAAAATAAACATGAATGAATTTTAACGCCCAAAAGACTCTTATATTGATAGCTCGCAAGTCACGCCTACAAAAGATTTGTTATGATCCAGATTATTCTTCTTAGTTGTATTCATCAAAATATCTTTTCTATTATCATCTTTAGTCAACGAATTAGTTGAAATAATTTGACAACTTGGAGAAAAATTACGAAAATGACCAAAAAAAAAAAGAAAGAATAAGAATAAGAATAGAAATGACCTCATAATGCATTAAACACATCTTTAAATAGAGGTATCAAACACTCCTTTCTCCTTGTCCCTCTTCCTCTATATGCTCACCAGCAACGACAATATCCTGTCATACTAACTAGGAACATGTAAGAGTTAACACAATAAAATTTTACAACTTCAAATCTAACTAAATGACAGATTAAGCAATGAACCTGATATAGAGATGTCTTCATGTGGCTATATATAAATTTCATGTCTACTCCATACAATAATCTATAACTTCGAAAAGTTAATCAAATAATGACCAAAGAAATTATGTATTGTCCAATTTTTCACAGAAGATGTTTGTTCATCGTCAAGAAAAAAATTAAAGTAAATGTCTTATAGTTAACAACAAAACAGAATCAAATAGAACTTACTAACCGAAATAAATTATAATTCACTAAAAATAAGTTAGCAAGAACAATACAAAAAAATAAAAAATTTCAATATTCAATATGACACATAGATCAATTATGACTCTTAATCAAAAACTAGTACTCCTAATAATATATAAAGGACTTTATGCATGAGTCATTTGGTATAATTAATTCTTACCTGATTCTGTTATATTTCTACTCAAATAAATTTTATGATGATATAATTGTAAAAAGAAAAAAAAAATCTCAACTCTTTTATCTCTAATTTGGCTAGTTATGTGATGAACCAAACATTATTTTCAATGAACCAAACTCATATAGTTAGCATATTTACATGCACGTTGGCAAATCTTTATAGTCTGTGATGTCAAGTCCACTAAACCCTTACATAAATTTTGCACGAGCTCTTAAATTTATGTCTTTAAAAAGGAGTGATTTTCCCAAGCATGCTTGAAAATTTGATGGTGAAAAACCTCATCAGGAGAGGAATGTAAATCAAACTTGAGTAGCACTTGAGAGTCCAGCACGACCATGGAGTTTAATATCTCTATATAGATAGATTCATCTATCAAATCAATCACATCCATCTTTGCTCTGATGCAATGAAGTGCCACACAGCGAACAAATTTGTACCAACATAATCATGCATAAGTTTCTTTGCCAAATCTTTCCAAATAAACCTGCAAATAAAGATCAACATATTATCAAACCGCCAAATTTTTAAAAGTCAGAATATTAAAAATTTTGAAGACATGAAATTGTATACATCTACACTAATGTCGACTATGCTTAAAAATAAAAGGACAATAAATACCGTCAGAAGAATAAAAAATTCGACCATGTCCATGAAAGAGAGGGGGTATATATATTGAAGCTAGTCAACAATTCTAGGAAAAACACACATAGAACAAGAATATTTTGATTAGTAACCAAAATTCAGAAGCAATTTATATTTAAAACTCTATTTCATTGTGTTATTTATTTTATTTTACCAAGATATTCAATAAACAGATTTCAAGATTATTCATGTGTAACAAAAAAAAAACTAAAACCTTCATACATAAGATGAACTAATTTCCATATATTTAGGACCCTTCCTACGTTAGGGGTTTACTCTCCGTATAAAACATTCACATGCACCAATATTATAATGATGAACATGAAAATGCATTACACGTTTATCTCAAAATACTTGATACATAATTAATGTGTTGATTCGTGTTTGAAACATATATTCAATATATACGGGACTAAATTATTCAAACAATTAAAGTGCAAGTTAACCAAAAGAATATAGATAACAAATAAATTCATGTCCATCGCTAAACAACAAATAAACTACTTCAGATAAATAAATAAATAAAAAGTAAATTCAAGTACCTTAGAGAAAAGAACTCAAAGTTAAACCCTTTTCCAACGATAAAATCCGTTTGTCCTTTAGAAGCATATCCTTAACTTAATCAATAGTAACTGTGATTAAATGGAAATAAATTGTCCCAACACAAAATCAATCAATACTGAGATCCCTATATGACAAAAAAAAAAAAGTTATTTAAAATCAATTAAATTTTGCCGACACAAAATTTGAAACATGTAAATATGTATTCGACCATGAAAAAATAAAAACAATGAGCACGATTAAACAACAATTTAATAAGAAAAAAAGGGAGCACGATTGAACAATAATTTAATAAGAAAAAAAGGGAGCACAATTACAACAATTTAATAAGGAAAAGATTTATACTCCTTTTTTGGGTGTTTTGTCTTTTCTAAGAAATTATAGTAAAGAAAAAGATTTATACTCCTTTTCTAATTAAGCACGTAGTACAAAATATTATTATAGGAGTAATATTATTTTATTAAATTTTGGAAAACTTTAATTATACAAGGAATCTAAACAAACGCATATATAAGCATCATCTTAACTCTCAAATCCAAATCAAATATGGATTGATTTTTTCTTGTAATTTTTTGTTTAATGTTTGTATTTTATTATTAAAAAAAATACTGAAAAGATGATTTTGTCTAAAGTAAAGACTTTTAATGAAGGCAAAATGTTCAAATCACTTTTCTAAGGGT
>NW_025855331.1:135530-183746 GCF_002878395.1 Capsicum annuum
TATAGATATAGATATAGATATAGATATAGATATAGATATAGATATAGATATAGATAAAATTCATAGATTAATTTTAAATTTTGTATCCGCGGTATATTTTGATTAAATTTTATAATGGAAGAATTAGTTTTGAAATTGGTTTCTGGGAAACAGATGTTCAATATGTATCATATGTTATATTATGCTACGAGTAAATGTATAAAAGGTCACAAAATTAATTATTTTTTAATTGTAGGAAAATTTAGGGTGTTTTTGATTGAAAGAAATCAAGTAGAAATTAAATAGGATAATAAAAAAAGGATGTTTTAACCAAATAGGGTAATAAATGGGTGTTTTAATCAAATTGGGATAAAAGTTAATTTTGGAAAGAATTTAATTGTAGGAATAATTTAGTATCTATATTTTGATAAAATTTAATTGTAGGGAAAATGGTAAAAGACGGTTTTGTCTAAAGTGAACTCTTTTAATGCAGGGTAAAAAGTTCATTTCATTTTTCTAAAGACGTTCACACTTTTAATATAGTATATAGATATAGATTATAGATTATAGAAATGTATATGATTTGTTGTTTGATTGGTTATTTCTTCGATTTTTAGAATAAAATCAAAACCAAATCAGATATTATCATTTTTTAAAATGTAAAACCAAATCAAATAAAAATCGATTTAGTTCATTTTTAAAATTTTTGATTTGGATCGATATATATCCAGATTGTGAATACCCCTATTCAGGACATAATTTGTATTCTATAGTAATAAAAAAATATTAATATATAAAAATGAAATTATAAGAGTATTTTTTAACTAAAGAGCATAACTCTTTTTAATTAATTGAACTAGATTTTTCTAAACTAAATTATATAACCTTTTTAAATTGAATGGAATGCATTACGTTTACGTACCAAATATAAAAATATGAAGTTTTTTCATCTCTCTTAAGCCAAAAAATTTTATTTTAATCATTCAACAAGTGTCGAGAATAGGAAAAGACTAGTTTTGATTTGAAGGGAAAAAATTTAAGAAATAAATGTAAATTTTAATATAAGGATACTATAGATTTTCTATATTTATGACTAAATTTGAGCCAAATTATTATGGCCATTTAGCAACTTTCTTTAAACTTCTATGAATATTAGTCTAACTGCGCGTGTCTCGCATATGTAACGTTTAATTATTTAAAATTAATTGATTTTATCTATCATGAGATTTTTAATAAACTGTAAAATTTCAAATCATTTTTCAAAAATCTTTCACACTTAAATATAATAATGTAAATATAAACATATACACATATATATTTTACTACAAAAAATTTCAAGTGGTTGATGAAACATCACTATTTGGTACTCCTCTGTTTCAAAAACAATGACTTATTATCCTTTTTAATCCGTTTAAAAAAGAATAGTTTTTTTTCCTTTTTGGCAACTTTTTAATTTTAACTTTTCACGTGGCATGTTTAAGACCACAAGATTGAAGGACATTTTGATACATTTGACATATTTTTAATTTAAGATTATAAGATTCAAAAATCTTCTTTATTTTTTTTAACTCCGTGCCAAATTAAATTAGGTCATTCTTTTTTAAACGGAGGGAGTAATATTAAAGTTAATAGTTTTTCCTAATTAGGGTGATTACTTAGAAGACAATAAAAGGTAATAAAAAGTTTTTTTTTTTTGAAATAGAGATTTTCGATTGCCAATGATGGTAGTAAATTTTCGATTTTTTAATCATAGATTTTGAAATTTTAATTATTGCATCTTTGCTTTCATTGTACTCTTCTAATTAAAGATTCTGTGTTTTAGGAATCACTAGTATTACTAACTGGACGATGTGCTGATATTATTTAAGTAAAAGTAATCATTAAATAAATATAGATTAAAAAAATAATTTAGATTTACAAATTTATCAATTAGTAAAGCATAAAAAAATATTTCATCGACCAATAGATAAGCCAACATAAACTAATGAAATGTAAGTGAAAATCTCCAATCAATTATAGTTTCTTGAATAGTTCATAACAAATAATTCATAATAAATTACTTCAAAATGAAAAAAAGTAGATAAAAACAATTTGAATTTGTTAAAAATATTTACCTATATACGAATATTGAAAGGAGACCAAGTATAAAGAAAAAATATTGAATAATATGATATTGAATAATGATTAATAAAAAAAATCAATCATTTTTATATCGTAATTATGTAAGACCTCAAAATAATATATAATCAAGAAATTATATTATTCAAGAGATTAAAAAATTAACAAAATTAATTTTCTTAAGAAAGAAGAATCACTATGAATAATTCAAATCATTTTCAACAAATGATTTTCTTATTTCAAACCTATGTTACATTGTGATTACATTGTTCAACCTTCTCATATGTATATTCTTCTGCTGAACTTTCATTCTGAAATATTGATAACATTTCATTAATATTTGTGATTCTTATTATGTCGAAACCTTTATGTTTAAAGCCTGAAATTTATGAAGAAAATTTTGAATTAATATTTAGCAAACTATTGACAATTCTTATTTCTACATATTCACAATGAAAAGCTTGATAAATACCAATAAGGCTAATGATCAATAACAATAACAATGAGACTCTGTGTGTGTGTGTGTGTGTGTGTGTGAGAGAGAGAGAGAGAGAGAGAAGAAAAGTGTGACAATATTTCTGTATTATTGAATTAGTAGGTCAAATTTTTCATATAATAAAATAGAATGTAAATTATAAATTAACTTTTTAAAATTAGTACACAAATTAACTTAAATGACAAAACTTAAGATATTTATTTTTTTCAAAATTTAACTTTTCCATATAAACATCACTGAACTGATATAAATAATATTTTAAAACGTTATAAATGAATTAAATAATCTAAAAATATTGTGGCATTATATTTTTTTGCCTCTATTTTTTTAATACATAAGAGATGCTAAAGCCATACAATTTCTCCATTTAAATGTGGAGATCTTGTTGAAGACTAAGTGCCCGTTTGGAAGAGATTATAATTTGGAAAAAATAGATTATAATCTCTTTTTATCTTAAAAAGGTGTTTGAAAAATTTCAAAATGGCTTAAAAAATGTTATTTTTGGCCTTTTTTAAGCTAAAAACAATAAGTTGCAAATGGGAACTTATTTTTTTCCAACTTATAATCTATTCTCCATTGATCAAATACAACTTTTTTGCTCTTATAATTTTTTCTTATTTCAAAATTGTCCTCTTGTTGCCCTTATGATTTTGTTATGCTTGTCAAAGTTAGTTATTGGTTTTGCCTTAATCAAGTAATTATTGGTTATGCTAATGCATATTTAGCACATGGACAGTAGAAAACTTTGGTGGTGCTTTCTTTCCACAAAGTTTACTAATGCATAATTTAATATATATATATATATATATATATATATATTAATTTTAATTCAAATTATTTTAGCAATAGAAATTAATAAGAATCAATTCTATATATTATTGACAGCTATAAGGATATTTCAGTCATTTTGATTAAAAAAAGTGTTTAAAAGCATTATTTACCAAACAAATCAATAACTTGTTTTCAGTTTCAACACTTTTATCCAAACACTTAACTGCTTATTTTTAAAATAAGTTCAACACTTTCAGAAGCACTTTTAATGAACTTTTTTTCAGCTTATCCAAACGGGCTCTAATACCCACTAAAATAGATTAATACATATTAATTTAAAATTTCAACAAAATAATCTCCTTTCTTTTATAGTCCAAACTTATCATTTAAAAATTATTTTATTTGAGTTAACTACTACTTTAGCCATAAATATATTTGATTCATATTAATTGAAATTAGTTAGTTGATTGTGTAGTCGTATTACAATTATGTCGTACATTATTTATTTAATGGAAATACATATAATTAATTAACTTATTTTGTGCAATCTACTATGAACTTATTAATTCAAAATATATTTATGGCTAAAGTAGTAGTCAATGTTCGTTATTTTTTTTTTACCAATATATGTATATCAATTACGTAACTTTGCATATATTTTCTGTTAAAATAATTCTCAATATTAACTGATTTTGAAATCAATTTAATCTAATTAATTTAACGAAAATAAAATTATTATTATATTATAAATATATGCTTACCAGAAATCTGTCCTTATTTTATATCTTGATTATATTTAATTAATGTATAATTACATAAAGGACTCAAAAACGAAAACAATTGATATTAGTTATCTTTATAATTTTGGAATTCAATCCCATAAATTTCTCATATTTTTATAGTTTGATTATATTAATTTGATATTAGTTACCTTTATAATTCGGGGAAGAATTGTAAAAAGGTAACAATTAATTTTTTTCTCAATTACTGATTTATTTCTCAAAAATTTCTTATAAAATTATAATTTGACTATAGTCAATTGATTATTTAATTATATTTATAATTTTCTAATCACTCAAATAAGGTAACAATTATTTTCTTTCCTAATTACGGATTTTCTTATATTCATTCATTTATTGCTTTACAAAAATAGGTCAAACTTATTTCCGATTAAAGTTGAAATATTTAAAAAAAAATGTCAATTAAATTTTTTTCATATTTTATAAAATGACAAAAAAGAACTAGCCACTTGATATTTTGACAGTAAAAAACTATTTTATAAATAATTAATTATTTCATATTTATTTTATATTGTGATAAAAAATAACTAAGTTTTATTTATATTGGATGAAAAATATGAAGAGTTAAGGAACATTAATATTGTAGATTTATTCAAAATTTCATATTATGGTGTATATAAATCAACTAAGTTTTTTTTTTTATATATATATATATATATATATGAACTAATTAACTACTATTCTTAATATGAATTAGTTGACCAATCATACTAGTTTTCATCTAATAGAAATGAATATTAATTGATTTTTACCATATTTTTACCACAATATGAAATAACATTAAATGAAAAATATTAAATCATAATAGTTTTCCTCTAATAGAAATGAATCTTAATTGTTTTCAACACAATATGAAATAATATTTAATATTTAAAGAACGAAAAAGGGTCAGAAATACCCTTGAACTATTAAAATTGGCTCAAGACTACCCTTCGTTTACCTATTGGGACAAAAATACCCCTCCATCCACCTTTGTGGCTCAAATATAACCTCACAATTAACAGAATATTTTTAAACCATTATTAGAAATTCTATTAAACACGTGGCAACTTTTTATTGGTTTTCTACATCTATCATTCTGTGTGATGCACATCCATTTTTGGTATTTTTCCTCCTATAGTGCCAACCTCAATTTCTTCAGCTATATACATTTGTTCATATATGTCGAAGTTAGTCTATTTTTTCCTAGCTAGTCTATTTTTTCCTAGCCCAAACTACAAAGTCGTCGTCTTTCGTTTTAACATTGCCATTCATTTCTTATCAAACCATTGCAAGATCTTATGTATTTTCCTTCTTTGTGTTGTTGTATATCACTATTGACCTATAATTTATCCCTACTTTTAATAGGAGCGTCAAGATGCAATGTATAAGTTAGTGGACGAAAAGCTGGATTTTATGTTAGTGGTTGGAACTCAAGTAACGCTTCACATCTACAGGAGATTGCTGAGGAACGTGCAATTCCCTCATACTGGATTGATAGTAAGTAGAGAATAAGTGCAGGAAACAAAATAAGTTACAAGTTAATGGTGAGCTGACTTACCCTATGTTGCTCGGACTCGTAAAAAATGTCAATAGGTGCGTGTTGGATTCGCCATAAGTAGTGTATTTTTGAAGAATCTGACGCAAGTGCAACATCGAAAATAAAGAGTCCACGCAACTTAGGACTTACCCCCTGTGATTTGCAACTAAATTTGAAAAGAGTATTTTGGTTCTCATACCCTCCTTATTTTGGCAACATGGTGAGTTGGTCAAGAAAGAGAATTTCTTACCAGATGGTCCTATTACAGTTGGGGTGACATATAGTTCTTCCACTCCTGATAAGGTAACTCTTTTGAAGCTGCTAATATGGTTGTGCTTCCTGCTTATATTACTCTCTTATTCAAGCTAATTGGCAAAGTTGATAATGTGTGTTCTATATTTACTTGTGCTCAACAGACCTTATATTCTTCCATTCCAGTTACCAATAAAGGGCTAGTTCATCAGCTCATAATTAGCAACCTAATAGTTTTATCATTGGAATCAATTTCAGAAAGTATTAAAGAACACATAAAAAGAGCATCCCTTCTTTGTGTTTGTCTTTCTGCAAAGGAAAATGAGGATATGACAAGGCTATCAACCTGTTACAATATAGGATTATAAGCTCATGAACTTGATCTTTTTTCCTTTTCCCTCTAGTTCTTAAGTTTCCAACTACGAAGTTGTGCTAAACACGCATGTTGATGTATTAGCTCTAGCCCGATCACATTATCATAATAAGAAAATGGACTTTTGTAGGTTATTAAAGATGGACTTATCAGGGTGTTTGATATCAACACCTTTGAAACCATAATCCAAGCTAGGATTCCTTCCCTAGTGAGATTCGAAGGCAACCCATTGTAATAGTCATTGAAGAGTTCATATAATTGTGCAAACATGAGTTTGCCAAGTTCAGTAGTTTGATGGTGAAATTAGGTTTTTCTCTCAAAATCCCCTTTTGATTTTACATGTTGTGGCGTTTTAATGGTCTGGGTCGGGTTTGGGTGGTTTACTTTAATTGAATTCGAATTTAATTTAGTATTTTAATTAATTTAATTTACAACCAATAAAAAATTGCCACGTGTTTAATAGAATTTCTAATTATGGTTTTAAAATATTTTGTTAATTGTGAGCGTATATTTGAGCCACAACGGTGGATGGAGGGGTATTTTTAGCCCAATAGGTAAACGAAGGGTAGTCTTGAGCCAATTTCAATAGAGGAAGGGTATTTCTGGCCCTTTTCCGTTTAAAGAATTAACAAAATAACTTTTTGTTATGAAATGATAATTTTTTGTTATAAGAATTCAAATAGTTAGTTCTCAAGATGACACTCATCTTAACTAATAATAATTATGTTAAATATGCATTTTCTTTTATAATAATATGATTTTTTTTTTTACAAAATTAGTTAGAATCAACTATGATCAGAATATATGATGAAAATATATTATTTTTTTTATATAAAATTATTGCCTCATGATTACTTGTATTACAATTTAGTAGCACTTACCATAGCCATATATGGTAATGATTAACAGTGTAAAGGTTTGATTTAATATATATAAGATTCACTTACCATAGCCATCTACTTTTCATCCATGGAAGTAAGGAAATCTACAATTCACTTACCATATCCATCTACCATTTGTATGATCTTCTTAAATCACTTGATTGATTGTAATATATATTTGAAAATTGGAATACAAATTGTGGAATTACGAGTATCGTTTGATTGCAATATATATTTGAAAATTGGAATACAGATTGTGGAATTACTCCTATAGCTTGATTGGAATATATATTTGAAATACAAATTGTGAAATTACTCCTAATAATAGTGGAATTAGGAGTAATTGACGGATGATCTTCTTAAATTACTTCATTGATTGAATATATATTTGGAAATTGGAATACAGATTGTGGAATTACTCCTATAGCTTGATTGGAATATATATTTAGAATACAAACTGTGGAATTACTCCTAATGATAGTGGAACTAGGAGTAATTGACGGAATTTTTATGTCAAGTTTTTTTAATTTTTACCAATCTATAAAATAATCTATATACTAATTAAATAGAAGTCAAACTTAATTATTTTTTACTAAAATGTGAAATATATAAATAATTATAATAGTGTTCATTAATAGGAGTCAATTCTAATTATTTTTTATCACAATATGAAATAATAGAATAAAAATAAACAAAAGTATTCATCAAACATTTTGCTTTATTATATATAAAGAGTTGAAATATATAAATAATTATAATAGTGTTCATTCATAGGAGTCAATTATAATTATTTTTATCACAATATGAAAATATGATATAATAGAATAAAAATAAATAATAGTGTTCATTCAATATATTTAAAACAATATGAAAATAGATATGAAAATTTAAAAATTTATATATAAAATAAATAATTAATCAGTAAAATAAACTTTGTTGCCAAGAAAATAGATTTTTGTTGCCAAAATACCAAGTGGCTAGTTCTCAATATGCCACTTGACACAATTTTATGCAAACTTCTTTGTTTTATTATATATACTAGTATTAGTACCCGCGCGATGCGCGGTAGATATTAAATGAAATTTATTATAGAAATTATCATCTTATTAATTTTATATAATAAAAAATTTATTCAATATCGTTCACATATTTAAAATTAATAAATTTATGCAACACCAAAAATAAATATTAAACTATTAAACTTAATATCATTAATTACATAAAACTTAAACATTTCTTTTCGAAGTTAGTATCCGCATACAAATAATATTATATTGTAATATAATTATTTGAGAATATTAGATAATATTGTGATATATATTTATTTATGTTGTAAAAAAATCATATAATTACAAACAAAAATGCATATTTAACATAATTATTGTTAGTTAAGGACTTACTTCTAAATTTGGTTAGAAAAACAAAGAACTAATGAAAGATATGTTTTAGAGTTATGCACATGAGGCTTTTCTATAAAATTTTAACTTGAAATTTAAATTTTTTTATATTTAAATATTTTAATTTGCACCCTCTTATCCAGAGGAAGAAAGGAGTTTCCCCTTCTCTTTTCTTGTCTTAATTGAGTTTTCTTCAAAGTAAATTTTGTATTCCTTTGCACAATCTTAGTCATATTATATTTTGTATAAATTTAAAATATTTTTGCATCAAGGCAAATATTTTGAGCAAAGTCTCAATAATAGTCAATTTTTCCTCTCTTGTATTTTTTTTATTTTCATTTTTTCAACAAATAACTTATAACATTATCTAAAGTCCTAATTTGTTTGCACAATTTGACAATGTTCTCTTATTCTCTTAAGATAATGGACCAACAAATATTAATGGATCTTATTGTATATTATT
The DNA here is from genome assembly GCF_002878395.1 of Capsicum annuum. Lineage (NCBI taxonomy): Eukaryota > Viridiplantae > Streptophyta > Magnoliopsida > Solanales > Solanaceae > Capsicum > Capsicum annuum. Next base: position 144,580 of record NW_025855331.1, read on the forward strand.
GTTTCGGATAAATGATATAGTCCTTCATAGGTTTGAATATTCACTCTTCAACTCTATTTTCGATCAACCCTGTCATACTTTCTCAATTTACTCAATTTGAATGGAATTATAAATATTAATCACTATCGAAATTGAACTCTCTCCCATCTTAGAACATTCAACTAATATTTAAACCCTCATGCTCATTAGTACAATAAGATATTACTCTTATTCATCTCTATCCTTTATATTGTACAAAGTAGATCAAAATAATTATTGCACCAAAAGATCTACAATATTCTAAAATTAGAGTTACAAATATAAAGATAAACATGATTGAACTCATTGCCTGTTTATATCAACTAAAACAAAAAAATAAGAAAGTTTGTAGCATAATGTTTATAAATAACAAATGATAAATGACCTTTACTTTCACATTAGTACAGTATGCTACGTAAAAGTACAATAATATTTGCAGTAAGAATTTAAATATAATGAATTTGAAAAAATTAATATTCATAAGTATTTGATTTATTGAATTTGAGCATTGCCCATTGAGCATTAGCCACGAGATACTCACCCAAATTTTGATCTTCGAGATATAGCTTTTGAGATAGTAATTGTAGTGTCGGGTAAATTTCATAGATAGTTCTAGTACTATCATTTTTTTACTAAGGTCACTTAACTATCATTCCTAATAAAATATCACAAAACTTTTAATATCCTATTACAATCACACAATTTAATTTACGAATTAATTGTTAATTATAACATATAAAAATATAGTATAGACAAATCAAGTATTAATCCTAACATAAAGAAATATAATGGATTAATAATTTAGTATCATAATTTATTGATTTTTGAAATCATATTATTATCTTACTAAAATCTAAAGCAACAATATTTGCAATGCAAGAAAATCGAAAATCTAATATCAATATTATTTTCTTCATATTTAATGTATAACTTGTAAATTTTTATGTTATTGCTAAAATTCTCATTGCATATTTCGATGAAGATAAACTGTTTTAAGTCTTTAAAAATGTATGACATATTAAAAGATCACTAACTTAAATCTTTAAAGAGTATAGATTATATTTTTTATAAAACATAAAGTACATGAATACTGGCTCATAAAAATTTCACCAAACATGTAGAAAATAAAATGAATATGCAACATAACCTGTATATTTAGTTGACTTGATAAATGAAGAAAAATCTATACTCAAAGTAAATTGAGATCCTAGCGACAAACACGACAAGATAAGTTGTGGTAGGAATCATTTGCACAATTCATCTCCTCCAACATGTCATGACAGAAATTAATTATCTTTTACTGAGTGTACTCTTCTTATATAGTGGAAAATTGTTATGACATTAGAACTTCTAGATTAATTGCAATTGGTACAATATTCTTTTCCATATACATGTATATAATTGTTATTTGATTATTCATTTCCTATTTATATTTCTCAATCAAATTTTTCATGCTTCCTTAATTGACTTACATTGAATGAAATCATAAATATTTTTTTCATATAAATATTTATTTTATGGTAATACTTCAATTGCATATAATTAGTAACTCACACCTACATCTCATCACATAAAAATTATTATAAATTTTTATTGGTATTTTTATTATTAAGAAATATTTATTCCTAATTTATTTTATTGATCTGTATGTTTAAATTTTTATATAAGATAATTTAATCTTTTTAAATTAATTTTTGTTCATTAAAACGAATTATCTTTTTCAAATTTGATTATTTTAAAATCCAAAATTATTCTTACAGACATATATAAAATTATATAATTGGTCAACTAAAGAATAACTTTGTAAGGCAAAATTTTATTTGACTTCAAATATTAATTAGGATTATGTAATTTTAGTAGTTATTTTCGAAAAATATTATGTAATCTTTTCTGTGTAGTAATATTCATTTTTAAAAAAATTCAGTATTTATTTATTTTCAATATATCCTCCTTTTAAATTCAAGACTATCGTTTATTCATTTCCTAATATAGAATGATAGTGTAATTATTCAATGATAGTTATTCTCAATTATGAAAATCCTTTCATTAAATATGAATGCGTATTGTTTTAAATATAGTTTACTTAAAATATATGAAATGAAAATCCTTCCAATAAACATGAATTCATATTTTTAAAATAAAATTACTTGAAACATATTAAAATAAATTTCTTTCATTTTGTAGTCCAAAGTTACCATTTGAGTGATCACATTTTTTCATAATATTTTAAATTTTGGATTAACTCTTTGATTATTATTATAAGTTGTTTGATTACTAATTGATTATTCCCTTAATTGATATTTCTAGACTTTCTTAATTTAGTCAATTGTAATCAAATCATAAATGTTATTTTTTTTTATATAATATTGTTATTTAAATTAATTATATACACATTTTGAGTGATGATATATTTTTCATAATATTTTAATTTTGGAAGGACTTATTTGTCATAATAATCTTTTTCATATAAGTTACTTGATTATTAATTAGTTATTCTCGAATTGATTTTCTTGTAATACTTTCTTGATTTACTAAATTGTAGTGAAATCATAAATATTTGTTTAAATGACATTATTATTTAAATTAATGATGTATATTTTTGAGGGATAACATCTTTTTCATAATATTTTTTTTATTTTGAAATAACTTTTTAATTATTATAATCTTATTCATATAAGTTACTTGATTACTATTTACTAATTGATTTTTTGTAATATTTTCTTGATTTACTCAATTGCAGTAAAATCATAAACATTTAATTTTTATAATATTATTATTTATGTTGTTTAAATTAATTGTTGAAATATTTTAAGGAATGACATCTCTACTAAAATATTTTTTATTTTGGAATGACTTTTTGGTCATAGTATTTTTTTCCATATAAGTTGCTTGATTACTAATTGATTATTCACTAAAATAATAACCAAAATAAATTTTGTTGCCAACAATAGATTCTTGTTGCCAAAATACCAAGTGGCTAGTTCTTAATATGCCACTTGACTTAATTTTAGGCTAACTTTTTTGCCAAAATACAAAGTGTCTAGTTCGTTAAAAAACACTCAAAAAAAAAAAGAAGAAGAAAAAAACATAAGTGAAAATTCTAATATAGAATTAAATATAAAGTAGTAAGAAGCACCCACCTATATATTCAACTTGATTTGATGTATAAACTGATCGCTATTTTGGTAATTATTTCCTCGCCTTTTTAGTCCATGACAGCTAAAGAGTTAATATGATATGCATTTGTAAGCTAAATATAATTGAACCTGCAAGAAGAAAAAATTCTCGTTATCAATTACTTATTCAGTAAAACGTACAACTAATCAAATTTAAAAGAGAAATTTTTATGATCATCTCTAATAAAGAATTTAGATAGTAGAGATAATCAAACATCGAAAGAAAAAAAAAAAGAAACTATGGCAAGCTCACATGTTATAGTCTTGATTTTTTTCTTCAACAATTTATAGTAAGTATATGTATGCTTTAAAATTACAAAAATCAATGTAGATTTTCAAGAAAAAGAAAAATGATTGATAACGATATGTTAAATTTTGAATCAATAGGAAAATGAAATATTTGTGGTGACTTGAAAATGGTAAATGTCTACCTTAAAAAGATTGTCAGCTTTTACATCTTTCAATATATAAAATATTTTCTCCATAAAATTTACCATACTTAATAGAATAAGTTATTTAAAAATAAGAATTTCGTTGGAACTCTATACCCATAACTTTAGTTTTCCATATAGAGAGGTTATATACTACCTCTACTTTAGCCTAATCATATCCATAAGATCTTTCCGTGTGTAACACTAACCTTTTAAAAAAAATTCTAAATTCTAATAAGATCACAATATATTTCATAATAGAAAATGATGTAATTGATGATTTGCATTCTAAATGACTTCAAAACATAATTAATATAGATTCTAATCATGTACGGTGTGATTGATTTCCTCCATAATTAAGTGGCTTAAATGAAGGAATCATCCTAAACTATTATTATTTAAATTCAATTATGCATTTGAAATATATTTACTGCTACAATAGTACTATAGTAGTCAATACTAACTGTTTTTAACATTATTTTATACTCCTTATATATTTCTTAAAATAGTATATATTTCAAAATATTATTTTTATAATACTATCTATATTATTTAAATTAAATTTTTGCATACTTCAAGGGATGACATTATTTTCATAATTTTTTTTAAAAAAATTTGGAATGACTCTTTGGCCATAATAATCTTCTTTTATATAAGTTGCTTGATTACTAATTGATTATTCAATTGTGACTAAGATATAATCTTATTATTTAAACTGGTTACATACTTAGAGGGATGACATTTTTTTCAATATTTTTCATTTTAAAATGACTCTAATATTTATTATATAAATTTTTTGATTATAATTAATTGACAAATAGATGATTGTAGCATCATAAGTTTTAACAATAATAACAATATATACAATTTTTGAAAGAATTGATTTTTACCACAATATGAAATATGAAATAATATTAAATATTTAAATAATTAACAAAACAACTTTAATAAATAAATAATTAATAAAACATAAAATAATATGAAATAATTAACTACTAATCTTAATAAAAAATAATTAAAAAATCATATGAGTTTTCATCCAATAGGAATGAATCTTAATTATTTTTTACCACAATATGAAACATGAAATAATATTAAATATTTAAATAATCAAAAAAATAGTTTTTTGTTATAAAATGAAATTTTTTTGTTGTGAAATGTCAAGTAGTTAGTTCTTAAGATGCCACTTGGCATAATTCTAGGTTAGACTGTTTTGCTTTATTATATATATAGGTAGATATGAAAATTTAAAAATCTATATATAAAATAAATAATTAATCAGTAAAATAAATTTTGTTGCCAAGAAAATAGATTTTTGTTGCCAAAATACTAAGTGGCTAGTTCTCAATATGCCACTTAACATAATTTTATTCAAACTTCTTTGCTTTATTATATATAGAGATTACAGGGAATCAATTGCTTCACTCAAATTAATTATCATGTTTTTCTTTTTAAAAGTCAATTAGGCCATATTTTAAATTAATTGATTAGACAAACTCAACATTTTTGCAATTAAAGTGTAAACATTTAAAGGTGATATAAAAAGTACTACAAGTTATAACTTTTTTCAAATTATATTTGATTAAAAAATACATTTTAAATAATTAATCAAATTTTACATAAATTAATTTTTGAGAAGCAAACCATGACAACTATTGAAATTGAGAGAATAATACACCATCGTAGATCATTGTTGTACTAATGTGACAGTGGATTCTCTTAAAGAACAGTCTCAGTTTCGCGAAATCATGGTCTTAGTTTTGTCTTCCAAGAAAGTATACTAAATTAGACTTCAGTTGCTTAAAGCATACTTTTTTTTCGTGAATTCTAGGATCAAATATATTCAATTAAAAATAAAATAAAAGCAAAGATACAATAAAAAAAATTTCAAAAATGATGATTGATTTACTATCTTCATTGCCAACTGGAAATATTTTATTTATTGATGAATTTCCCTTTATGGTCTTCTATCTAATCACCATAATTAGGAGAAACTATAAATTTTTAATGCGGAAAAGGGTTTAATATACCTTTCAATTATTGAAAATGGTTCAAAAATATCTCCTTCCCTCTTTAGTCTCAAAAACACCCTTCCATCCATCCATCTATATGGCTCTGAAATACCCTTCCACTTAATGGACAAATGATTAGGCTCCTAAATTAATAGGTGACAACCTGTTATTAGTTAGAAATTTAGTTAATTAAAAGAGTAACTTACATAAATCTCTGAATCTTTAAGTGATATTACATAAAATCCTGATTATTTTACTAATGACATCTTATCTCGGATTTTTGAAATGGTGATACATATGTTAAGCGGTGATACATATAAAAAGGTGATGCATATGAAACAGACCAGTTCTTTATTTAAGGAAGTAATGGATTTTCTTTGATTTCAACAACGCAAATCACGACAAAATAGTTGCAAGAGTTAAAAACACAACTTCATACAACAAGAGCTCAAAATTGAAGCAAACCAATATTTTTGAACCATACCAGATTACAAGATCAAATTTTTCAAATTTTGGGAAGAAAATCGATCTTCCTTCTAAATTTTTTTATTATCTTCAATGGAACTCAAGACGGTGTTGTTGCGTCATTTAGGGGAATGGATTTCAGAAATACGCTATGATAACTAATGGATCGACGGTATTGTAATTCATGAAAAAATATCGTACCGTGATTTAATGGATGCCATATCAATCCAATTGAAAATTAACGTTTCTCTGAAAAGAATTCATGCCAAATACGTTGTTCAAGGCAATTCATCAGCGTTGGAGATTCATAATGATATGGCTGTGAAACTTTTTCTTCAGATTTTGAACGAGGCAAAGTCATGCGTATGATGGTAAGTTGATTTGCAGACTTTTTTGAACTATCTGATAACAAATCTATCATAGTGATACATCTGGAACTCATATGTATCACTTTGATACATCTGCACAAATATGCCTTCACTTGAAATCTAGTTCTGCATACAATGCACAAAGATTTAGGGACTTAAGTAAGCATGATTAATTGGTGATTCATATATCTGGTGATTCATATAACTGGTGATTCATATTAGTAATACATATAACCGGTGTTTCATATAACTGGTGATTCATATTGGTGATGCATATAAATGGTGTTTCAAATAACTGGTGATTCATATAACAGATTCGTATAACTAGTGATGCATATAACTAGTGATTCATATAACTGATGATTCATATTGGTGATGCATATAACTGGTGTTTCATATAACTGGTGATTCATATTGGTGATGCATATAACTAGTGTTTCATATAAATGGTGATTCATATTACTGGTTCATATAACTGGTGATTCATATTAGTGAGTTATATAATTGCAGATTAACAGATTAACTTCATATTTGTGAAACATTTTAACTAGTTATTCATATGTTAAATGACTCAAATTTTGATTTAACTGGTGATTCATATAAAAATCGATTAACATAACTTCATATTGGTGATATATTTTTTGGCGTTTATTTCAGTTATGTCTTGCTGTGTAAATCTCTGGAATGTAGTTGGTTATTCAAGGCATCCTGTAAGCTTGCTACTGATACATTCATAGTACGTACGTTTAACGATAAACACACTTGTTCAATAATGGACAGAGTTTTTGAGCAGCAGCACGCAACAATTGCTTTTGTAGCAGGGATAACAACTCTAAAGTTGGCGAACCACAAAAAAATAATCACCCCAAGTGACATTATTGAAGATATTAAAAGGGAACTTAGTTTGGACATAGATTTCAACAAATTCTTCAATTGAACGAAGCAAAGTCATAGCGTTTGATGGTAAATTATTTAATATTTATTATACTTATGTAAGTTGATTTGTAGATTTTTTTTAACTATCTGATAACAGATGTATCAAAGTGATACATCTGGGAGTCATATGTATCATTTTGATACATCTGTTGAAATATGCCTCCACTTGAATTTTTTTCTTTATATTTAATTAATCTGGGTCTTTTATGATTCATATATTATGTTGACTAACATAAAACTTTATGAAATAATATTTTCAGATTAGGAAATCTATTAACTACATATACGGTGTGTATAAATAAGGAAGAAAATACATTATTTGGTTGGATAATAGAACATGCAACTGTGGTAGATTTCAGCTTGATGAGATACCATGTGTGCACGCTATTGCTGTTTTGAAAAGCAAACATGTAAAGGAAATGAATCCATACTGTTCAGATTACTACAAGAAGGAGGATCTGGTGAAGACTTATGAAATGTCGTTGTGTCCAATGTCCGATAAACGAGACTGGCATGTACCACTGGAGGTGTTAGAAGATGTGATCTTGCCTCCAAAATATAAACGCCCACCAGGAAGACCCGTGAAAGGTAGACAAAAGAAAAGTAGTGAAAAGTTTTCATCAACATCAAATCGTTGTGACAAGTGTGGGTATGAAGGCTATAGCAGACACACTTGCAGCTACTTTCCAATAGAGATGTGACATGTTTCTTTAGAGTTTAATCAGACATGTTTACTTAGTTCAAAGTTTTGAATTCAATAATTTGAGTTAATTACTCAAAAATTCACTGCTTGATGTATTCTGTTTACAATTGAAAGAGAAATATTTTTCTAAGATCATTGTTTATAATTCATTAGTACTATTCTCTTGTGCAGATATGTTAAAGTTCATGAGGAATGTTAGTGAACCATTTCTTTATGAAATTATAAAGTGATACATATTAAAATTTTTAATACTTTTATATGATTCATATTAACCGTTTGTTAAAGATATGTAAATCATATCACCATTTAATCTCAACATGTTAATTGATGATACATTTTAAACATATTATTTTCAATTGATACATATTAAAAAAATTAATATTGTTATATGATTCATATAAATCGTTCGTGAAAAATATTTGATTCATATTAATAATTAAACTTAACATGTTAATTGGTGCATTTTCAACATATTGGTTACAGTTTATTTAGTTTTAATAATTTTTAACTGGTAATTTATTTTAATCATTTGATAAATGATGATTCATATAACTGGTTATTCATGAAACTGGAGATTCATATGATAACAGATTAACAGATTAAGTGGTAATTGGTGAATCATATAAAAACTAGTTAATAATATAAATGGTGATTCATATGGTATTTGATGATTCATGTAAAAACAGATTAACGTAACTTCATATTGGTGATACATATTAGATCACTTGCGATTGTTAACAAAATAATGATGCTACATATCAATAGATAAAATTGAAAATTAATTATAGATTATGTAAGTTAAACTTCCCACAAAAGTACTAATACCAGAACTGTTTCGAAGATAAAATTTCATGACATTAAAAATAAAAAAACACGTTGTCATAATATATCCAGAAATCTCCTAACATAAAAAAACAAAAAAAAATAGAAATCCACAAACATAAGAAACCAATATTCTTTTGTCACACAATAAATACTAGACAACTACGGTTCAACATCAATCATCTTTGTATCCTCAAATTGAATGAAGGTGCGTCTAGGCCTAGGTGGATCCTGATTGTCACTATCATATCCAGTGCATGCCTTGTTCACACCATAGTCCCATAACAAGGATGCGTATCTTGTACGATTCTTGTTCAGATCAAACTCTGAAGATGGTATTTGATGCCGTTCATTTAAAAATTCAGCATATGCTGCAACAAATAAGCCACAATCCCTAGAAAATAGAAAAGTAGATATTTTATGTATTGCCCTGAGCTCTTATTTAAAATAATATATTCAAAAGAATAAATGATACTTACAACGTACCGCTTGATTGTTGCACAATTCCATCAATAATGTGAACATTGAATGCATGCTGATACATCTTTTCCTTGTATGCGTTTATAAATAACCATTCTGTGCACTCTTTTTTCTCAAAAAAATCAGATATTGTCAAATAAGTTGACAACATTTCAGCAAGCTTCTTTATCTCATCAGCATGACCTCTATGACCTTTCAAAAAAATGAGTACATAAAGTGCTATCACATATGTATAAACAACAAAAATGATCCACAGAGAATAACAATAACAAGCATATGAATCACCATAACACAATATATGTATCATCAATTAAAATATCATTTAATGTAACACCCATATGAATAACCTATATGAATCACCAAAAAAATCTGAATCACCAATTAATCAGTTAATTTGCAATTAAATGAATCACCCATATGAATCACCTGTTAAAAGAACCAGTTACATGAATAACTATTTATGAATCACCAACACCATATATGTATCACCAATTAAAATATCATTTTAGTGTTCCACCCATATGAATCACCCGTATGAATCACCAAAAAAATATGAATCACCAAGTAACCAGTTAATCTGTTAATCTACAATTATATGAATCACCCATATGAATCACCAGTTAAAAAAATCAGTTATATGAATCACTATCTATGAATCACCAATTAAAATATTATTTTAGTGTTTCACCCATATGAATCACAATCACCAAGTAACCAGTTAATTTGTTACTCTGCAATTATGTGAATCACCCATATGAATCACCAGTTAAAAGAACCAAGTATATGAATCACCATTAATGAATTAGTTGCGATAATAATATCTGCTCCAACGGGGATTTGGGGATATGTTCAATTTCATCCTTATCTAACATTTGCGTGCCGGAAACTTAATTTTTAGCAGCAAAAGCTTCTCTTAAAATCTTTAATTTTTCAGGGTCGTTCTACTACTTTAATCGATTTTCACTAAAATCTAATTTGATGTAATCAAATTCGTCCGGAGTAAAACTCAAGACTTGATTACTATCATGAACACCTTTTTGTGTTTCAATTTGTGAAAATCCCCAAGTTGAACGAGGGTGAATCTTCATTAGCCATTGAATATAAAACAAATTAAAACAACGGATTTTAAAGCATAAACCAAAAGCTAACCTCTTTGAAGAAGTTGTCAATTTTTGAAATTAAAGGATGAACAATTACGGTTGAAATCAGTTGAAGTATTGGAGAATGAAGTTGACTCAAAATCTACTAAAATGGGAGAGATTTTAGGGAAGTAATTTGTGGGGAAAAAAAAGGATGATGTGTAAAAAAATGAGAGAGATTGCGTGAAAACAGGAGAGAAAATAGGGTATGCAAGTTATAGCATATGTATCACCAGTAAATATTCAAATAGGGATTTTATGTAATTTTTAAAATAGTAAGGGATATTAGGTAATATTGTGTATTAAATATGGGATTTGTGTAATTTTTCCTAATTAAAAACTAATTATTCTCCATAACCCAACCCAATTTTCACTTAAATTATCCAATCCAACCCGGTTCCCACGTAGTTGGAGTCGGGCAATGTGGATGAATCTCAAACTAATATGACGTATGAACAAAACAAAATAACAAGTATAGGTTGACGAATGGTAGTTTGGATTTTGTATTTCAAGTTTAAACGTTCTTAGTTTATGTTGGAAACAAGGATGATACATTTTATCCAATAAATTGGAAAAACAAACCGACTCGCATATTCAAAAGGCCCTTTCAGATTTTAAATTTGCAACTCTACGGTTCCAAAAATGCGTTAAGGAATTAATTACACTGCAATTTAAAATCTGAAGGCCTCAGTCTTCCTCACAAAGTATAAATAGAGAATAAACACAGATAAAGAGAAGAAGACAGCGACTTTGCATCTGGATAGAAGAGGCTCAAGATCAGATTCATACAGCTCACCACAAGAGAAATAAAGTATATCACCCAATTTGACATTTTCAACATAATGTAACCAGGCTAGATGAAGTATTAGTTCTTGCCAATAATTCATACTAAGAATTATTGAGATTGATCAATCATATCATCAGTGGTGACTAGTTTGAGATTGATCCATATGACCCCCGATTCCAACTAATAAGTTAAATTGGGTAATTTAAGTGGAATTGAATTGGATTTTGCGGAATAATTATTTTAATTAATTAAATTTTCAACCAATAAAAAGTTGTCATGTGTTAAGTTAGAAGGCTAATCATTTGTCTGTTAAGTGGAAGGGCATTTTAGAGCCATATAAATGGATGAAAGGGTATTTTTGAACCTAAAGGTGGAAGTAGGATATTTTTGAACTATATTCAATACTTAAAAGGTATATTTGACCCTTTTTCCGATTTTAATGTTACCAATTTTGTACTAATATATTTGAGTAAATACATAATTACCTCCCTGATGTTGGCCGAGATTTTAAAAAGATACCTAAACTTTGAATTCAACCTATTACCCCACGATTCTTCTTTATTTCGTTACAAACACACCATTTTTCGCTGAATCTCAGTCACAACAAAGAGAGTGAACACACGTACCAATCAGGTGCTGTCACATGTTAAATACGTTTAATTTCATATTTTTTTAATAAAATTTTTTTTTTATTTAATTTAACACCCCACCCCACCCCCTCTTACCCCACCCCACACCCATCCAACAGCTCCCCTCTACCCCCACCCCTATTCAGCACCGCCACCCCTGTACAACACCCCCACCCCATCAGCATTTCCCCCTAACCCCCCATTCCATCAGCATTCTCGTCCATTTTTTTTTCAAATCACTTCAAAAAAGTAGTTTTATGATTGAATTGAGAGTTTTATGATTAGATTGAGTTTTAAAGATAGTTAAATGATATGATTTAACTGAAAATGGAGCTTTAATGATATGATTTTTATTTTTTTTTAAAAAGCTTCAATGGAGGAACTTTAATGGTGACATTGTGTTGAAGAGCTTTAATGGTGTTGAAGAAGACATTGTGTTGAAGAAGAAATGGTGGGTAGTTAAATGATATGATTTAATTATAAAATGGAGTTTTAATGAATGTTTTTTTTTTAAAAAAAAAAAAGTTCAATGGAGGGGCTTTAAAAGGAAATTGAGTTAAAAAAAAAAGGGGGGGGGGGTGGGGGGGGGGGGGGTGGAGAGGGGGTAGGGATAATTTTAAAAAATAAATAAATATTAATTTTTTAAAAAGAATATAAATTATATATCAATTATTTTACACTTGGCAGCTAAAAGTCAAATTCGAGCCCTTTCACGCGCCACACACTCAGAGGGTCAAAATGGTGTGTTTGCAACGAAATAAAGAAGAATCGTGTGGTAATAGGTCGAAGTGAAAGTTTAAGTGTTTTTTCAAATCTCGAACAAGATCAGGGGTGTAATTATGTATTTACTCAATATATTTTGTAAAAATAACATAAATCCTAACCTTATTAGAATTATTTACACTCTCTCCCACTTCCTTAATTACTTTACTCTCTCTCCCGATTCATATACATAACTAGACCGGCATATACACAGAAACCTTTGTATATGACTAGGCCGACATATACATAACAAGGCTGATTCATATATATAACAAGTATGACAAGACCGATATATACATAACAAGACCGACATATACATAATAAAGCCGATTTATATACATAATAGGGTCGACATATACATAGAAAGCTATATATATGTATTTTTAGAGAAAAATGAGATTTTTATAGTATGTTTGGAGAGATGAAATTTTTTGTAATAAGTGAAACTTAAGTTATCAGTTTGTGTACTTTTTAGATATATTTTAGGAGAAGCTTGTGGGACCAATACATAAGTAATGTCTGTTAATGCGATCATAACATAAAATTTCTTCCAAGGTAATATATTGATATTTGTTTGACAAACTTATTTATCAAACATAAATTGCTTCTCATCAAAAGTATTTTTTAAAAAAATAATTTTTTTAAAAAATGCTTCTTAAAATAATCTGTTTTGAGAAGTTTGATCATAGGCTATGAAACTTGGAAATATTTTAAAACTTGTAACGAAGTACCCATTTGGCCATGAAAATTAAAAACATATTCACCTTTTTTAGTATTTTTGAAGTTAAAAATAGAGTTGAAGTTGTGTTTGACCATAATATTTTGAAAATGTAGTATTTTTGAAGTTAAAAATATAAAAACGGAGAATAAATTAAATTTTTTTGGAGTTTTATGAAAATTGCATTATTTTATGAAAATAAAATTTTTAATTTTTTAAAATAAAATAAATTAAAAAAAGGCAAAAAGTGAATCCAAAAATTGTGAAAACACAAGAGGTGTTTTTCAAAAACTCAAATATTATGAAAACGTATTCTGAAATATTTATGGCTGTAATACCCCGTACTTTTCTAAGTTCAGTCTAGCTCATACTGCATGTATAAGAGGTTTAGAACTTGAAAATTTGGCTAAGTGATGGGGACTTAGTCTTATTTTTTGCCTCTCAACTTTGATGATTTTTTAAAGTGACTTTTCCAACCTCGAGACGTAAATCTTTAAGTTAATTCATGTTCAGAGGTGTAAGTAGCATGTCTCAGGAAAGTTTTAAAATTTTCTGACGAGGTTTAAATCGTGTTCGAATTGCATTCCAGTGGTCCACCGTGATTTCACCGCGTTGCGGTGATAGGCTAAATCGCACTCGTCTTTTTTTCAGTAAAGTGTCGCGTCACGCCAAGGTGAAAAATCGTACTCATCCGTTTCTAGTGACTCAACGCGATAAGCTCGCATCGCGCCAAGCCCCTAAATCTCACTCGTTCTATGAATGACAAATTTCAGTAGCACCACGCGATTCCACTACGTCGCGGTGAAGGCTATTTTCTATGTTCTTGATCCATGATTTGAAATGCATATGTCATGACCTTTATCCTAGTATGTGAAGTGCTTATTAGGTAAATAATGTTTTAGTCAGTAATATGGCCAGTTGTGAGTTCAATTAAGTTAGCTTAGTCCAGTTTCAGTTCCATTATCAGTTTATACATTAGTAATTACCTCAGAACCTGTATGCACTTTTATTTTTAGAATACCATGACCTGAGCTTATCAGTTATCAGTTATCAGTGAATACACCAGTTAGTATTTCAGTGTCTTTCAGTTGAGAATAGGATTTAGAACTAAGCGAATGCAGGGATGGCAGCTTTCCCGTCAGTTAGGCAGAGCCGTTAGTAGCAGTCCTTGTATTCCAGAACTATGTAGCCAGTGTAGGATATGGGGAGTCACCCGTCAGTTTAGGCTTGACTTCCTCTCAGGGTCACCCGTCATTTTAGGCTTGACACCCTGGTCCTTCGGGACATCAGTATAGTGGATCCATATAGCCAGTGTTAGTATCCGTAGCACGGTAATGACTCTCTTCTAACTGGGGTTACAAGTTGGACCCCCATTAGCTCAGATTGGGGCATGTCAGTTAGATGATACCCCCCACAGTCTCAGTACCGTACTTAGTGTCTCTTCATTAAGGTTTGCTTGACTAAGTGTACAGACTTTCAGATATTCAATTTAACAGTTTTTAGTTTTTTTATTGTAGATTATCTCAGCACCATAACAGATATACACTTAGTCTTACATTCTTAGATATTATAGTTTTCACGCATTCATGCTCAGTTATCTCATATTGTTCAGTTAGTCCTTACTCCATATGCCTAGTACTTTATAGTTTCAGTTCAGTTATTCAGACAAAGTTCAGTCTAATGTTACATGATCAGTATTCAGTCATCAGCTATTCAGTGTATGGATATCAGTATTTCGTATTCTTATATCAGCTACTCAGTACATATATAGGCACTAGTTATCCCCTTTACTTAGAGTTCAATCATTCCATAACCCAGACATCAGTTATTCAGTTAATCAGATTAGCTAAGTACATGTATGTTTGGTCTTGTATATTCATGTATCGATGCTTCATCGTATCACAGCTTCAGTTCTACTTATATCATAAAAGTAAAGTCTTACAAAAATTAAGTGTAGAGATTCACCAGCTTACTAGATTATGTTTATTACCCATATTTTAAGATATTTCAGCTTTTAATTTATTCCAGCCTATTGGTTAGTCTACTTACACTTAGTATGCATGTTTTACGATTACGTATGAAATTAGTTTTACTTGTTGCATTCAACCATACATACTCAATACATTCCAGAAGTACTGATCCATATATACGTCTATGTGCTACATTGTCTCATAATGTAGGTACCAGTCATAGCCTACGTATTATAATCAGACAGTTGCAGTTTCAGCCAGCAGGTAATGAGTTTTCCTATTTCAGAGACTTCAGTCAGATGTTGTTCATGTACTTTACTTTATTACTCATATGTATTGATTAATGGTAGATGAGGTTATGTCCTAGCTATCTATAGTCAGTACAATAAAGGCTCCAGAGACGTCAGTCAGAGTCAGTTATGTAATTTCAATTTCTTCCTTTAGATTTATCAAATTGTAACGCATTATCAGTATTGTATCTATTTCAGATTTTCAGTGATTATGTTTCTGCACAGTAAAACTTGTTATTAAATGTATTATAATTCAGTTGCTTAACAGTATGCCAGTTCATGGGTTAGCTTGGGATCACTTGTGGTTTCAAGCACCGTGTGGTGTCCTGGGTGTGCTCTCGGGGCTTTACAAACTTGGTATCAGAGCACAAAATTTAAGTGTCCTAGATTGTCTATTAAGTCGTGTCTAATAGAGTCTTTTAGAATGGTACGGAGACGTCTGTACTTTTTTTTGAGAGGCTACAGGGCATTTAGAAAATGTTTTCCTTCTTTCAAATCTCAGATCATGCAGCAGAAATGTTATCTAAGAAATTTATACAAATCCTTATCTTGCTCCATTCATTCCATCTCTACTTTATTTTTGAGGTAACAGAAATAGTGAAGCCCAAATTCTTACAGATACAGTTTTCTCAGACAGTCCCCACAAACAGTTATGGGATTGCATGTTGGCTTAGAAAGTATCCCATCAATGCCCTTATGTCTTAAAGTTTGAAATATTTCATTTATGTTCATGAAAATCATGCATTAAGCCAAAGTCAGATGCGCTTTCAGATCCCTTCTTAGAATCCCTTTTACAGTAAGTGATCCAGAGTTAAAAGCATGAGCCCAGAAGTTTAGCAGTAGTAGAGTTGGGATATAGGTTGATGATGTTGGGTATGTTGGTATAATGAAACTCTTGAAGATTCTAAGTTAGTAAGTGTTTAAGTTATTGTATGATGATTATTGGGGCTATAGAAAGTTAAGTGTTGTATCGCGGGAGATAGTATTAGTAGTGGGTTTTATACTTTTAGGTGCAGACTTTTAGTATGAGTTTATCATTCATGTGTATTATTATACCCCAGACTCTAGAGTAACGTGATTGCAGTTCAGTTTAGAGTTTAGAAAAGTGGTCCATAGACTTAAGATGATAACTTTAGTCTAAGGGGGAGATGATAGAACAAGTGACCAAGTCAGGCTCTCAGATTTTAGTAGTGATGCTAGAGTATGGTAGAACATCAGTAAGGGAGGATGATTCCCAACCCATTCTTATTTCAGTGTTGTATTTCAGTCATCACGATATCTACTCATGTCGTACATGTCAACTCTATGATCATAGTTCATGTTCATACACATAATAGAGAATCATGTACTCTCTCAGTTTCTATTATGAGGAGTTCCAGTTCACTCAGCAATACAAATCATGTTCTATGAATTCATGAACTCTAAACTCAGGTCATGTAGCTTATGACTCATGGACTTATGCTTATAGTATGTTCAGTTTCAGTACTCATGCTATACTCCTAATGATCAGCGAAATTCAATTTATGTCATGTATGGCCTCAGTTTAGATCTCTTTGATAAATCTATGATGTTGATACTTTATTCCTCAGACCTCAGTAAAGTGTCAAGTTATATATATATATCTTCAAGTTTTAGGTTCTCATGTTCTAACTTTCAATGACCTCTCCTTATGTAATGATTAGTTGAAATTCTATGTGTTTTTTCTTGGGGTTGTGCATGGAAGTTTTAAGGATAGAGGTTTAGATAATATAAGAAAGATACTTTTATGGGTGTTTGCTTAGAAGTACATATGTGGTTATGAATATAGGCTTGAATGTCATGATTGGTGTACAAGTGGAATGTATAGTTAACTATAAGCTTTCAGTATGATTCAGTCTGTATAGCCAGTAATTTAGATTAACAGTAAAAAAAACAAGTTCCTATGGTTTCCCATCTTTTCTATTCACGAGGTAATTCATTCACGACCATGCAAGTCGTAAATTCAGTTCAGTTTATGCGTCAGGCATCAGATTCAGATTTCAGATATTCAGCTATGATTCGGTTTGTAAGTGTCCCATGCATTATCTCAGTCTCTCCTTAGTACTTCAGACAAGTCAGTATCATTCGAGGGACGAAGTATTCCAAGGGGGAGATGTAATACCCCGAGTTTTCATGTCTTAAATCTTTTATCTCTTCCTCATGAAATAAGATCCAGCTTGAAGTAATGGTTACTCATAAGTTGACTCTCTTGTTTCTATCTCAGCCTTATGACCATTCTTATGTCAATGCATGTATTCACAAAATCAGTTCAGTTTATGTATCATGCTCAGACTCAGTTATGTAATCATATTCCAAGTCATGCATATTCAGGATATGATCTTAGTTACCTTCGTACAGTACTCTCAGTCTAACCAGTCTCATTCGAGGATGAATGTTCCCAAAAGAGAGATATTGTAATACCCCATATTTTTCTAAGTTCAGTCTAACTCATAGTGCATGTATAAGAGGCTTAGAACTTTAAAATTTGGCTAAGTGTTGGGTACTTAGTCTTATTTTTGGCCTTTCAACTTCGATGATTTTTTAAAGTGACTTTTATGACCTCGAGATATAAATTTTTAAGTTAATTCATGTTCAGGGGCATAAGTAGCATGTCTCAGGGAAATTTTGTAATTTTCGGACGAGGTTTGAGCCGTGTTCGAATTGCATTCCAGTGGTCCACCGCGATTTCACCACATCACGGTGATAGGCTAAATCATACTCGTCTTTTTTCTAGTGAAGCACTGCGATGGCGCCGCATCATGCCAAGGTGAAAAATCACACTCGTCCATTTCCAGTGTCTCAACGCGACAAGCTCACGTCACGCCAAGCCCCTAAATCGTACTCGTTATTTGAATGGCAAATTTTAGTAGCACTATGCCATTCCACCGCATGATATTAATAGTTGTACATTGGCCAAACAAATATTTTGAAATAAAGTGAAAACATATTTCTAAATATAGTGAATAATATTCATGGACAAATGCCTACTAAATATCTAAATCATGATATTAATAGTTGTAGTTATTACATCAACATCCAAAATAATATATTGAAAATACATGATCATGTCTTATTAATTTGAATTAATCCTTATTATTATAAATAACTGGTATACTGTATAGTACATATGCCATGTGCAAAAAATGTTCGGAAAAAATTGTTAAGAAATATATTTTATTTGCTTGATCATACTAAAATTTTTATTATTTATCAATTGTGAAATGAACCATTTATTTTAGATCCCGCAAGGAAGGACATATCATTCTTGGAAATAAGAAGATTTTAGATTTATCCGAATTGCAATTGTTTTATATTAATTCACGTACAAAGCACATAGTTGATTTGTTATTATGAACTTAACTTATAGGCAAAACCAATATTCTGTTAATATTATATCGATAAGAAAACAAGTCATTCATATATTGTGATATTTTGACAAAAGTAAATGCTTACATTACTAAAAGAGAAATTGATATATACTAACTGAAAAAATAAAAATTAACTAGGCTATTATTTTATGTGTTGTAGAATTGGAGAGTTGTGTTCCTTCAAGGAAGTGCTTAGCTAATGAAAGGGCTCTAGCAGGCTGAAAACTTGGCACTTGATGTCCTGCTCCTCTCACTGTTGCAAATGTCAAATTATTTCTATATATTTGTGTATATCCACCAACCTAAATTAAATCAAAGTAAAAAATGTATTAGTATTATGAATTTATATATCTCAGGGAGTAGCTAAGCAATATATTCATGTTAGTTATATATATGTACAGCATTCTTGATGATTTTCTCAATGCATATTTTGAAGTGCTTGTTGGCTCTGTGGACATTTTATTTGTTGAAAGAAATTAAATATTTTTGTCAAATACAAGCGAAATACATTGTACTCATGTCATTATGTATTTTCATTGTATGAATTTTGTATTTTATGAAATACACGTATATCCTTATATGAAATTATCCCATTCTCACCAAAAATCACTTGTATGTAACTATATTTATTAGATGCAGTTATATTTCAGGTTTGAAATAAGGAGACATGCATAATGAGAGTATTTACAACTAAACTTCAAGTCTCACTATGTACGTAATTTTTACAAAATGTTGCTATCTCAAATAAATATAGGGGCTATATATGTTTGTTGTGTCGCGTTTTTTCTCTAGTCTAATATTTAATATTACAAATTCAATATTTCAAGAAGAAATACCTCATAGTATTAAAAGTTCAAATGTAGTGCACGCACCTCATAATCATTGTGGAACCAGGGATACCAAGGTGTTTCAACATGAAGCTTCATCTTTTTAATAGATTTTTCAGTCGAAGTTATTGGTATTATTCCATCAGTGTCCCCGCTGCATTTATTCAAATCCAAAAATAAATTAAAACCATTAAGAAATTTAAAATAATATCATAGTACAAAAGAAAAACACAAGAAAATGGTGGGTTGAGGAGTTAATTTAAGTGAACCTGAATATCCATACTCGTATTCCATTTGCCATAACTTTTTTGAGAACAGGAATTATTGTTAATGGGCTATCCGTCCAACTTTCTATGACTTCACTGCAATTTAATTTTGTTTTAAATTTGTTTAGAGAACATAATAAATTTTTAGTTGTTACTGGTGTATAATCAGTATGTAACAAATGTATACTGAGCATATAATTAGTGACCTTCGTTTTACACAGATTATGCAATGATTTATATTGATTATACACCATATACTGACTAAATTTTTTCAAAAGTAAAGATTACGATTATGAAAATACCTGCATGGCTGCCAATTATACTTAATTTTGGTGACATTGGCATGGAGAGCCTTTTGAACATCACGACGATTCATGTAGGCAATTACATAGTCATCACTGCATGGATCGAACACTTGATGCATTCCATAATTAATTCTCTACATTTTTACAAGTCATATTGAAATGACTATTATTATTAGGTCAAATTCAAGCTAATTAATTAATTAAGCACTTACTGAATTTTTGTTGTGCGTATAATAAGCAGTACTGAGGTCGTCTTCGTCATTAGGGCATAGAGGGGCATATATGTTGTAAAGATCAATGGGGTCAGTATCAGAAATAGCTATATCAATGGCGTTATCGCACTCATGTGGTTGAGGAAGAGCCTTGTCTGTGAAGTTACAATATCTCTCAATTTGTTCTAAAATCTCATCTGGTATCAAGCCATGACTTGCATGGTACTCAAACATCCCTATTTTATCTGTCTCATAATTTATCACTGAATTGCCAATCTGCAAAAAAAAAAGAAAAAAACATAGAACAATAACTACCAAGTACTATTATTGAACATTTTCAGTTGAGCTGTGACTGTGAGGGGCAGTAAAACTTTAATTTGTAATAATATCAATCCACACCACATATAGCACAACTTAAAACCACTATGGGTGCGGTTGCCGGTCAATGAAATTGGTGAGAATCATGAAAATACAAATCCTCCACCAAAAAGTGGATGAAAATTATGGTAAATTTTAATAGCCAGAGTTACTGAAATAGTGGATGTGCTGCAAGCTAACACCGACACCACCGTTATAAAGGAAATAGCACAAAAATCCAATTATAAAATGGGGAAGGGTTAGAAAATTAAGTGCTTATATAACTTTACCATTATCCCCTTTAAGTTGATAAGAGTCTTCTTGGCAAGCTGGTTATGGTGGAGAATCATTTCTGCCAATTGAGGTACAAAATGTCCAGCATAGCTCTCACCAGCAATGTAAAAATCTCTGTTCTTGTACTCAGGAAACCTTCGGATCCAATTCAATAAGAATATTAAATTGTCAATGGATGTAGTTCTATCTCCATTTGATTTGACGTCAGAACTTGTATTTGAATATGAAAATCCAACGCCAGCAGGGGACTCCATGAATAATATATTTGCCGCTATGAATAGTGAATAAATATTCAAATTAAGTTGAGGTCCATTTTAGCAATTCCAACAAGGATCACTTATAAAAATCATTCCAAACAAACAAACAAAAAGAAATAATTACCATGATTCCATGAGTGGTGATTCCTATACAATGTCTTTCCATCTTTATGGACTCTAAATGGTCCAATTTCCTCCATGGCTCCATAGGCAAGTGAAGAACAACCAGGACCTACCAAAAATTATTCAAGTCATCTAAATTCAGAATGTAGAGAAATATTGTATATATATACATCAGTAAACTCCGTTTGTAATATATTAGCAATGGGAAAAAAAAACACACAAATCTACCGCTAGAGACGAATTTAAAATTCAGAGTTGACAAAATTATTTGTGTACACATTTTAAATGCTTCATATATACATAGTTGGAGCCATATATACAAAGAGTTCAGTTGAACTCATAGAACCTGTCCTAAATCCGTCCTAATGTGTAGTTCAATAGTACCTATCATCAACAAATTAAACTAAATTTTTGTACCTCCATTAAGCCATAAGAGAAGGGGCAATGACTTGGAATTCTGATCCGCTTCAACAAAATAATAATACAAGGCACGACCAGCAGATTCGTTGACTGTGACATATCCACCATATTGTTTGAATTTGACTTGTGGTTGACCTGGCAATCTCTTGATTTGATCTTTATGTTTCAACCACTTTTGAGAAAGAACAAATTTATCCAATTGTAAAAAATCAATGGTTGAACTAAAATGGCTGTTATTATCTATGGTTGAATCTCTTTTGAATAACTTTGTTAAGTAAAGTTTGCCAACACCATGACTATGTCTCCTTTGAAAATTCGAAGCCATAATTTGTGAAAGGAGGAGGATTAAAAGATGGAAGAAAATTATTTTTTCCATTTCTTTTGAATTTTGGAATGAATCCAAAATAGAATGAATTGATGATTATATGTAATACCATTTGGTAATTGAAAACTAATTCATTTCAGAGTGGATTTGGCTGAGATATGAGATTTAATTAATTACTTGAAAAGAAAGATTACGAATTGTATATATTGTATACGATATATACGTTCAATCAAGGAAGATCTGCTATCCAATATTTAATTACACTACAAGTATAATTTTAATGGGATAAGCTCCCAATTATGTTGTGATTGATTTCCATGTTTATTATGAATTTTCTATAAAAGGTTTCTGGGACTTTGTATTTGACCTACCAGACGTAAGCACATGGTTTAAGTGGTCTAAGTTCAACCTACCATAATCTCAAACTTTTTTAAGAGCCTGTTTGGATAGGATTAAAAAAATTATTTTTTAGCTTAAGTGATTAAAAGTTTAAAATAAGTTATTTTAAATTAAGTAGATAAGTGTTTGGATAGAAGTACTGAAACTGAAAAAAATCTGTTGATGTGTTTGGTAAACAAGTGTTATCAATCATTTTTTTGTTGTCAAAATGACTTAAATATCCTTAAAGCTGTTAACACATAATAACGTGAATTATTTATAATTTTTAATTCTAATACTTCAAAAATAATTTCTATTTAAATACACTTTCAACGTAAATTGATTATGCTAGGTCAATTTATAAATATAAGTTACTTTTTTTTATTTTTAAATATTAAAAAATAAAAATTTTAAGATATTTTTTAAATAAATATAGTATTATATTGTAATGTTGCAAGCTTGTAAACAACAAAAAAAATTTAGGAATGAAACAAACCATTAAAAAGAATTAATTTTTAAAATTTAAATAATATGCAGAGATTCTATATGAACGGATAGAGAAGAACTTACCACAAGCTCGATTTGAAGATAAATTTTTTGGGTGTTTTCTTATGTAATGATGGATTCTCTGAAAATAAAGGAGAAGGATGAAGAGAAAACTGGACGGAAAAGATGAAAAAAAAAAAAGCGGCAAAAAGAAAAAGAAAGAAAAATCAATAAGAGCTACAAAGTTTAGGCTGTTGTTGGAATTAGAAGAAAATATAAGAGATAAAAAAGTAAATGTTTTGGTTAAACCTAAAAAAATTTTAATCTAAAAAGTAAAAAGCTGGGAATATCCAGCTTCTCAATTTTTGCTTTTTTAAATCCACTTTTACCTTTTTTTAAGTTTTTTTTAATTTTACCAAACACCTAAAAAAAGCTAAAAAAGTGATTAAAATCTAGTTTGATCAGATTTTAATCTTATCCAAACACCCTTTTAAGTGAATTCGAATTTAGTTCGGAATATAACTATCGAACATCACACAAAAACCAAAAAAAAATTAATCACTATTTCTCGAAATTCCTTTCTTTTTTTCTCATAAAAATCTGAAATGAGCTCTCTCCATAAACTATATTGCACAGTAGAATATTGGCCATTCGGTCATTTAACTAATTTGAATTAACAAAAACTTGGATCTCCACTTTTATTTTTCTCTTTCTCACTCTTAAAATTTGAAAAATTTTATATTTATTTCGGTAAATTTGTTACATTAAATTAATATTAGAATCAATAGACAATAGCCATTATTCTCCTTCTTCATTTGATTTTGCGTGTAATAGTGTGGATACAACATATATACACTACTTATACAATAAGGATAAATTACATATACATCATATAACAATGTATATGCATCTCTTATACACAGTAATACATCATATATACACGGTTATGTTCTATATATACAATATAGATAATAACCGGATGTTTTAGGCCAGCTCTTATGTAGAAAAAAAAAAAAAAAGAAGAAGAAAAGTGCTACATTAGCTGCATAGTATTTGCCTCCGCGATACGTATACATATCCCGGATTTTAATTTGCATTTTATATTTGGGGCTTGTATTCCGTCAAATGTAATAAGTTGTCGATATCGTATCTTGAGTTTAAACTTTCGCGTCTAAATCCTCTTTCCTTCTTAGTGTAACAAGGCTTTTAAGTGGGATTCTTTTAGACAAAGCCATAAAATGATAAAAGAAGATCATGTAAGTATTATTTTACCAGCAAGAGGTTGCCATGGAGTGTTAAGTATTCTTTCATTCTTAAACAAAGGTTTCAAATTTGAGCTCTGTTGGTATGGAGTCACCATTTTAGCAAGTGACGGTTTACCCCTGATATTAAATTCCCCTACGTGAATCCAAATTTAGTTGAGTCCCAATACAACTATTGAACATTAGATGGAAAACCAAAAAAATAATCACTATTTCTCGAAACTCCTTTTTTTAATGTCTCATAAAAATCTGAAAGCTCTCTCCATAAATTATGGGTATATTATATTACAACACATTTATGAGGAAGAGCAAATTAAGATGTTAGTGACCTATTATAAAGAAGAAAACAAAAAGGTATTACCGTATTAATACCACAAGCAACTGCATGAAATGAATAAAGGATCTTCAAACTAGACAACTAGGTAGTCCTAATGTCCTATTAATAATTGTGCCTTTAAGAATCAGGGAGGCCGACAGTTCCATCAAGAAAATGCATGACAAGTGAAAGGGCTCTAGCTGCCTCATAGCTTGGTACTTGATGTCCTGCCCCTCTCACTGTTGCAAATGTCATATCTCCTTTGTATTCTTGTGTATATCCACCAACCTATAAATTTAAAAACAACCAAACAAAACAAATACAAAGCTTGAAATATTTTTCTACTAAGTAATAGAAAGGCATAACATATAAATAGACATCAAACTTAGCCTCAACCGACAAGCAAGCACTTCAACTTGGAGAGTGCACATCTAAATATCTCAACTGACAACTATACGCTCCAACTCATTCCCAATGTGTCGTGGACACCCAACGCGTTGATGTGACACATAAATTATGGAGGTGTCTAGATAATCATTTTGTAAAGTTGAAGTGTTCAACTGACACAGTTGTAAGCTGAGGTGCCGAGATGTGTATACTCAAAATTGGAGTATCTATTTGTCAATTGAAACCAAATTTGAATGTTTATTTATGTATTATGCCTACAGAAATCTTAATATTTTTTTGGGCTACTATGCATAAAATAAAATGGAAATTATTTAAGAGGCTAATAATATGATTACCTCTCCATTGAGTAACCAGGGATGCCATGGAGTTTTGATGGGAAGATTCATTGTCTTAATAGATTTCTTTGTTGAGGTAACAGGCAGCCTTGCATCAGTGTCACCGCTGCATTTTCAAATAAATAACAAAGTTCAAAAAGCTTACTTTCAATTAATAAGCTCTTCTTTTGCAACAAAACAAAAAAGAAGAAGCTTTTATTCAAGAAAATTGGTATAAAATTTCCCTATCTTTTAAAACCAGGTTACAACAACCATCTAAAATACCACTATCCGACTGAGCACGGTTGACCTTCGATCAATTGAAATATGCTGTTTTGATTCCTTTGTTTGTGAATATATATAACTATTTCATGACTTAATTACTATGTAATATTGCTCCATATTTGATGATGATATAGTTTTAAGAATAATCCAAATGTAACATATTTTCTATGTAAAAAAAATAAAAAAATCAAAAACTGTAATTAATTGAAGGTTAAATGTATTGAATTATATATCAAATGAATCAAAATGGGGATTCATCGTCACGGAGAGACCAAATATGTTATTAAAATAATATCATAATAGCAAGAAATTGCAAACACCTTCCTTTTTTTCGTTGTTATCATTTGAAAAAAAAAATAATACACTTTTTTATCATAATTTTTTCAGTATAACGTGAAAAAAAAAAAAAAATAATAATAATAATAATAAAGCCAAATAAAAGAAAATGATGAGTGGAGGATAAGTGATCACCTGAATATCCACACTCAATATCATTTGCCATAATCTCTTTGAGAAGAGGAATAATGGTTAATGGGCTGTCTGTCCAATTCTTTACGGTATCACTGCAATTTTTATTTTAAAATAATTTTTAATTTAAGAAATCCCTAAAAAAGGTTTAAAAATAATCAATGGAAACCCTTAAATATTACTATTTTCTAGCATATAAAAGGAGCATAAATAAAAGTATAATAATAGCAAAAAAAATTTGAAATATACCTGCATGGCTGCCAGTTAGCTGTATATTGAATGTTGGTAACATTGGCATGGAGAGCCTTCTGAACATCAGGCCTATTCATATAGATAACTGTGTAATAGTCATTACATTGGATCGATCATTGCCTGTATTGTGTACAAAATATTATATAAGAGTTCAAGTTACATGCATCGGTAGAGTAGAAAATTTTTACACCGCAAGTGAACTAATGTAAGTTTGTCTGGCTGAAAAATTATGACTTACAGAAGGCTTGTTGGGCTTGGCAGTGAGGTTGGTATTGAGGCAGATGGGAGCACAAATGGCGAAAATATTAAGCTTTAAACTATCATATGCTTTATCTATTGCTGCCTGGCACTTGGCTGATTCTTTACTTCCTGTGAACTTGCATTTCTTCTGGAGTTCAGCTTCATCTTCATCAGACATTAGGGTATGACTTGCAAAATACTCGAATATTCCTCTTGCATCAGTCTCATGATTAATCACAGCATTACCAATCTGCAATCAAACCGGTCTTGTTGTAAGTCTCCAACATCGATTCAACACTAAAGGAAATAAAAAATATACAGAAAACAACATTGCTATATTGAATAAAAAGTTTTTTTCTTAGAGAGGCGTTTTCTACACTTAGAAACGTAGTAAACTGACCTTTACAAAAGTTAATAATATGGGAATTTGATCGAAAAGAAAAAGACGTACCAAGATTCCTTTAAGATTGATGATATTTTTGTTGTGATATAGAATTGTATGTGCCAATTGAGGTACATAATGCCCAGCATAACTCTCTCCAGATATGTAAAAATCTCTATCTTTGTATTCTGGAATCTTTCGAGCCAATTTATTAAGAATTGATAATTATCATTAGCTGTTTTTCTATCTCCACCAATCTTAACATCAGTAGATGTGTTAGAGTAGGAAAATCCTACTCCAGCTGGAGACTCCATGAACAACACATTTGCAGCTGCTAATAATATTTGATCAAAAGAAAAAAAAACCAGTACTAGTTAGAGAGGTAATATTAGTAATTAATTATTTAGTCAATTGAAAAAGCAATTAATTATCTAGTTTGGTGAAAATTGAAATTTACCATGATTCCATGCGTAATTATTTTTGTGAAGTGTTTTTCCATCACTGTTTACTCTAAATGGTCCAAGTTCTTGAAAGGCTCCATATCCAAGAGAAGAACATCCTGGACCTGTCCCAAAAAAAGAAACAAAAAACCTATATGATTAACCAAATAAGAAAACACATTATTCGAAATAATTTGGTCATAAAATTTAGTTGAGGGTTGATATAATCTAATGTAAGTGAAAGATGAAATTGTTTTCTCGACCACTGATATAAAATATGGTTCTCACTATTTGGTACTCCCTCCATTCTTGTTAAATGATACAAATTTTAACCAACATTTTAAGATGTATGTTTTAATCAAATTGAAAAAAGTAAAATTACAATTTATAATACTTTTAATATAGTTTTTAAATATTTAAATTTTAATTTTATAAAATTTAAATAATTTAATATAATTTAACTTTAAAATTTGATCAAACTGACTCATGAAAAATGAAGAAAACATATAAAAAGTAATTGAGGAAGTACACCACAAGAAAATAGGGCTTACCATACAAGGACCATCAGCATTCAGTCAACTATCAATTGAAACAAATAATCTAAATGAGATCGCAAAGTTTCAAATTCAAAAATAAAATCACATTCTTAAATAATTTTCCTAATCTAGATATATTAAGAAGTAAAAAGAATCTAGATATATATATGTCATATGAATAATAATGGAGATGAAAATATTTTGTCTTGAAAAAAACCGATGTTTAGAATATTAATCAAATAAAAGAATCAACTATAAAGGATAAATTAGTTGAATCATGTTTTCTTATACTACTAATCATTAGGTTAAAAGATTAGTATTAAAAAAAAAATCAAAACAAACGAGCTAAGCATAACCATAAAAGAGGTGCGCAAGTTAAATGAAATCAAACTTGAGGGGTTTATGTAATTATTCCTTTTGCTTTTGGTTGTAATGTCTTTGTAGATAGACCATATAAGTGACTTTAATAAGGAATTTTGTACAATAGAATGACCATTTAAGTAATTCACTCGTATATATTATGATATATGACTAAATTGTTCAGACAAATTACCTCCATTAAGCCAAAGAAGAAGAGGCAAAGACTCCTTAGAACGTTGAGCTTCAACAAAATAATAATAGAAAGCTCTTCCAGCAGATTCATCAACCGTAACGTATCCACCATACTGCTCAAATCTTACTGGAGGTTGGCCAGGAAGTTTATGAATTTTGTCCTTCTCTTTCAAACCCTCTTGATCATAAATCACAATTTTTTTGTTAGATGCAATATCAAGATGTGATGCATTAAAATGGCTTTTGTCAATGTTGGAATTTTGAAACCACTTAGCCTTATAAAATTGCCCAAGGACTTCACTTTGTGTCCTGATGTCTCCTCCATTGATATGAGACAACATGGTTGAAAGAAAAAAAAAAAAAAGAGAGAGAAATTGTGCACTTGAATGTCTCCATCAAAAGTATTTTTTTTTAGAGACCTTTTGTTGAGAAGTGTAAAAGAGAGGAGCCTTTATTGGGTTTTTATATCATTACATATGTATGAAAATCGCAATAGAAGAAACAACCAGGAATGCTACTTTTGCAGCATATGATATTTAGCCTAATTAAAGATTTTCGGTGGCTTATAAATAAGATTGAATAGTTTAGGTGATCCTTATATTTATTTAATTTTGTCATATTGATCCTTATATTTTACTAGTTTTTATCTAAACGACTGAATTTATTCAAAATTGATATTTTAAATATCTTTGATTAAGATTATGTGACATTTATTTTGCTGAGTAAGACAAAATATGTGAGAGTGAATAACAATTTTAAGGCAAAATGGTTAGGTGGACTCTTGTACTATGTCCGTTTAGTAATGTGATATTCCTACTTACATGTTTGTCATCTGAATCCTTAAACCCATTAAAAAACAGCATTTTAAACCCTATTTCAGCCTCCACGTCAGCTGTCATGTCATTTTAAAATATTATATTAAATTACAAATCATTTTAAATATTACATTAAATGCCACATAAGAAATTAAATATTTAAAAAATAAAAAAACTAAATTGAGAATTAAAAAAAAAATAAAAAAATGATGAGGGATTGGGGCTTTCTTCTCCATCTCCACCGTCGCCCTTGCCTCGAAACCTTCCAAAACCTATAAAGTTTCACCAACACCAAAACACAATACAAAACAAAGTACAAACCGACAAAAACCGAAGAAATCCACCATCCCTCACACATAACATTACCATCATGGTGATCCTCCGAAACAGATGTAAACAGAATTGTAAAGATTTAGATACCCTTTTGATCAATTTGTTCAATCAAAAGCCAAGAAAATGGAAGATTTTGACATCCTTTTAGCCATTTTTTTCAATCAAGAAGTATAGAAAATGAATAGATAAGTTGGATGAGAAAAAAAAAATGAGAAGAACCAATAGAAACTGCAGGCTTTGGTGGCCAACAAATCTATGTTCTTTAAATCAATTGAGTAATTTGCATTCTTATGCTTTCTTGTTTTGTTGGTTTATTTCTTCATCTGAAGCTTCTTTTGACATTGTTGTTGCTTTTGAATTTTTTAGTCTGTTGTGTAAAATGGTGGACGGGACGGTGGTGGACGGGGACGGTGGGGGAAGGAGGGAGAAACCATGTGTGGAAGAGGGCGGGGGTATTTGTAGGGGAAAAAGTTGACTGCCCTTTTTTTAAAAAAAAATTTTAATATTATTTTTTTAAAAAAAATATTTTTAATTTTTTAATATAAAATTAATCAAAAAATGACCCTCACTCACACCTCAGACACATGCCTACACGCGTTTCGTCCTATTCAGCCATTTTAATGTCATATAAGTCTGATCAACGGGAAAAAAAATAAAATTTTATTTTTTAATGGGTTCAAGGATACAAATGACAAACATATAAGTAGGAGTATTCGCATTATAAAACGAACATAATATAAAGGTACATAGAGTCATTTTTCCGAATTTTAATTTAAAAATATTAAAATTAGAAGAAAATAGATAACAATGAAAAAAAATTCAACCCCATCATGCACTTCTTCTTCTTCCCTTTAATCATTCCCAGAAATCAATGTGCCCCACCCACTACCCTCCGAACCCCCTATTAGTAATATTACTTATACCTATTCAGCAAATCTTTCTCCTTAATATTTTTCCTTGGTGTAAATTCATATCTTCGTGTGAATGTATATTTACTAGTTCTTTTTTTATTCGTGGATACCTTCTTTACTAGTTTTCTATTCCCTTTCGTATCTATATTTTTTCATGTGTAAAACAGAAACAATTATCTTTTTCATTTTCTGTAACGACTTATTCCGTTGTTATTAAAAGACAGCTCGTAATGGGCGCGGGATTTTTAAAAAAATGGCCTCAAACTAGTTTAGGACGTTGCGACTAATACTATTTTATTATATTTATTTTTGGTTATTCATAAACTTTTATTATATTTTCTTAGATATAAAAATTAATTAATTATTATTATATTCTTATTATTATTTTATTCATTTATGTATTTTTATTTTGTTATTATTATTATCATCTAAAAAAAAAAAGATAAAGATTCAAATTTGAAAACCATCCTATCTTATCCTATCTGATAACCATTTCCACCAAACTTCTCCTATTTAAGGAGTCTTATTACTCCAGACAACAGACAGAAAATTACGAACATTTTTTATCTCCCTACAGATTCTACATTAAAAAAAAATATTACTCCAGACAACAGACAGAAAACTACGTACATTTTTTATCTCCCTACATATTCTACATCAAAAAACATCAGACACTGCAAAAAGAAAGATACAAAAAGAAAAAAAAATCAGAATAAAAAAAAATCAAAACAAAAGAGAGAAAAAAAAGATCTAAAATCAGAATTTCGCTTGAAGATTCAGATAACAATTTCATGTTTCTGTTCAACTTAACACAGTTTTCATTTTGATCCTATGTTATTTGTTGTATAAATTTTATTAGAAATCAAAACATGAATAAAATTATTTAAATAATTTCATGTGTTATTTGGTGTGCACTATCTATATTTATTATATGAATTTGTTTGTTAGAATGTGTTATATATTTGGATTATTGAATATCAATATATGAATACTACGTAATTAAATTTTTGATTGAGCATTTTATTTTTACACTACACAGTACGTCACACGCAGTGGTTATTCATTCACGCAGAATTATTGATTTCAAAATCCATGAAATTAAAAATCACAGAAAGAGTTTGAAGAGAAAAAGATAACGAGATAATAAAAAAAAAATTAATTCATGTTTTTTTATCATCGGATATATTATGTTTATTGCCAGAAATTGTCGAAACTCTGAATTCGGCGATCAAACAGTCCTCCACCGTCTCTGGCAAAGCAACAGTGGGTAATTACTGTACTAAAAGATAATTCTTTTAAAGATAATATAAAGAGGTTCTCTAATATTAACAAATCTTTTGGATATATAATAATCCATTTTTTAAAATTGGGCCAAATAGTAACCTGTACAACTTTTCCGTGGACCTCCATTTTGTATCATTAACTAGCATTGATTTTTTTTTAGATTGTAGTTTTTTTTTATCTTCTTTTAAATGTTTTCCTTAATACTTACTTTTTAATTAATAATTTTAGTGACAATTGGACTCATTTTGCAAAGAATTGATGAATATGTTTGAGTAAATTACTGAATATGAGTTCGTATTTAAATTATCTCATAACTATGATTTAATTTTGTATTAAAATGAAGAATATAATAAATTTTAGAGATAATATTAAGTTTAGCATGATATGGGTAAATTCGTTTATTCATTATTCTATTATTTTATTCATTATTATTAATAAAATTTAGTAATTATTTAATTGCTTTAGTCTACCGTTAAGAACAAATAACGTTTTTTAAAAAAAAAAATAAATTGTTATGATTTTTTAAGCGGCAAACTACATTTTTAACATTAGATAAATTTTAGGTAAGTTTAATATATCCATCTCAAATAAGAATGCAGTGTACGCATCTTTCTGAGACATTTTCAAATTTAAAGGATGCAATAATGCACCTTGACAAATATTTTTTTTTTTTTTTAATTTTCACCAATTTAATACACGAGTTATAGACGGTTATTAGACATTGAAAAATGATCGAACCCAGGCCTTAACATAATTTATTAAAAATAATTTAAGTCAAGATAAGTCAATAAAAGCGACCGTGCTGGAACCACGGGACTCGAGGGGTGCCTCACACCTTTCCCTCGAACAACAAAGTTCCTTACTCGGTCTTCTATTTTTGCAGACCAACAAAAAGTCATTTCCTTTTGATTAGGGATTCAATAAGGTGACTTGGAACACCATAACTCAATTCCAAGTGGCGACTCTGTTAATAAACTAATCCCTCTTCAATATCATCACTTTAATTGAAAAAACTCTTCGACTCGATCCCCTCCGAGCGAAAAAGGGGTGTGACATCTTTGGCGACTTTGCTGGGGAGTAATAAGAATTTGAGCTTTTTATATTGACTTATACTTGCTTTAATTATTGTTGCTATTGTGTTTGTTGGCCTTATGTGCTACTTGTTGCTCATTTACTACTTTGATATTGTTGAACTGTATTTATAAACTGTCTTCTCTTGCGCTCCCCTTCTGAGTCTCTAAAATAGGATAGAAGAAATGCAGCGTATGCATCCTAACTTTCTTTTGAGATAGCCGAGTGTCAAGGCACCTGGTGAAGGATTATAGTCACACATGTTTGGCGGGGTTCGGATTGACAACGAAGGCGGTGTTGCCCTGCTACCGATCAAGTTGTCCCTCCCCGGCTCGAGTGTCCGCCTAGGTAAGCTAGTCTAGATATCTATCCCTATTAGGCTTAAACTTAGAAGAACTGAAAACTCAGAATTTGTATATCCCTATTAGGTGCCGCTTTATCTGCATCATATGCATTTGACTTAGCAGGACTCGGCACAGGGGTCGGGAGAACAGGTGACCTATTTTATAAAGACCAACATGTGCATCCTACATGCTCTTTGACATTTGTTTGGAAGGTTATCTGATTGTTGATCGGCTTTAGGCAACTTTAAAAGTGAGAGATTAAATTATCCTCACATTTAGTGAATCATTTTTCAAAGAAAAAGTTTTATTTTTTTTTTAAAGAAAAGAAAATATTAATAACCTAGTTTTTCAATCTTCATGAACTACGAGGGTCTGATTATTACTCTTTAGTGAGATACATAGGAAACCCTTTTCAGGGTACGACCCTATCTTTTGAAAAATTATTCATAGATCTATTGGAGAATATTTTGAAAATATGATTATTTTCATAATTATTTTTCTAATTTTAAGTCCAATTTTTATATATCTTAATAGCCCTGGATCTTTAGGGATCATGAGGCTAATTTTTTACAAAACTTAACAGTCTTGAGCCTTTAGGGATTTTGAGGCTGAATTTTTTACAGCATATATTTCACGAACTACGCACACCTGATTCTCATCTTAATGAGATACGTAGGCAGTCCTTCATGGATTCGGTGGTCTTAAAAAAAGATTTTTGAACTTTGACATATTAGTTTTCTCCAAAATCAAAATAATATTAGTTGGTTGTTTTGTGGCTAAATTGGCATCTCATTCATACAAGACCAGGTCCAAAGAACAGGCAAAATGACCCACAAAAAATGATATAGGGCCTGAGATAAGTTGGTGTAGACTGTTAAAAGTGAGGAATAAGAAGAAATGGCTTGGAAAGTGAGAAATTTGGAGCAAAATATAAGAAACATGCAAATACTGAGAGAGAAAAAGAGAGTTTCTTACAAGGATATGTACATGTTTCACAGTGTTCACTTACCTCTAGAGTCCAAAACACCAAAGTTGGACATGTACGTCGGTCATGGTGATCTTTTGGCTCATCTAAAAAATTATTGTAATCGAGTAGAGGGAAAAAGAAACTGTTGATGAGAGTTTAATGGTGATAAATTCAGAATGGTTGGGAAAAAAATGATGTAGCAATGATTGTGGAGACACCACTAAGGCCGACGTGCAAATCAGTGACTAAAATATTATGTTCGGCAATTTGAAAGTCACTCCGTCCCTCATGCGGAAGGAGTTTTGGTGATCTGTTTTATTTTTCTTTCAACTACCCGAATTATTTTAGGGTTGGAGTTCGGAATCTATCTTGTCTTGTTTTATTATTATTTTCATTCAGATTCTTCTATCTTTCTGTCAACAAATGTATGTCCTTTTATTTTTTATTATTTATTATATATTATTTTGTTATCTTTCTTTTCTTTTGAAAGCTCTTTCTATGGTGATTCTAGTGATGTGATATACATGTTGAATTCACAGACTAATCTTTAAATCCAATTTAATTCTGAAACATTTGACCAAGAAGATAAGAGTTGAAAGGAAAAAGCATATAAAAAAATAAGTGTTCAGGTATTTGGGGACATAGTTACAGCCTCACTTGAACGTGTTGAGGCAATCACTTTGTGAATCAAAAAATAACTTGATCATCGATTAGAAGATTCAATTCGAGAATTTTGAATGGGGTTGATCAGAGGATATATAGTATCCACTATCAGAAAAAGCAAAAGAAAGTTAGCTCCAAAAGGGCACGAGTCACCCATCGAGATAAAAGTACAATATAAGTGGACATGTATATTTCACAAACTTAAAAGAAGTGACGCACGTGCATGAGCTTAGTCATGATCAATGTTGAAAAGATGTGTATGATCTTCATGTTCTACTCTCAGATTGCATGTTATGTGCTTGTGTTTTTAAGGATTGATATGACGAAGACATTTCATTCTGCTACCCAAATGTTGTGTCATCCTTTGTTACCACTTTTGAGTTTTAGTGTTATTTTCTTTCATACCCCTCTTTTGGAATCAAAATAGAATTTGAAAAAGTCGAAAAAAAAAAAGTCAAGAAAATGAAGTCAAAAAAAAATATCAAAAAGAAAATGTCAAAAAAAAAATTGGAGTTGGAAAAAGTCCCAAAAAGAGAAGAATCAAAGAAAAGAAAAATAAGAGAGCCAAAGTTCGATTTAAAAAAAAAAGAGAAAGAGAGAACAAAAAGCAAAAGAATGACTTGCCTGAACTACATTTGACTTGATTCTTGTTACGACAAGATACGTAGGCAGCCCTACTCCGGGGTTCGGTCTAACCAAAAGAAAATTTAAATTACCCAGAATGAAAGAAAACTGGGGCAACATTTTATTTTTTTTAAAAGAATCGATTCCAAAAGTTGAATATTTTACCCAATGTTGTGTAAATTTTGAGCCTCATGCCTCCCTTTCTTTCTAACCTTTTCCAAAAACCAAGTTACAACCAAAGAAAGACCTTCAAATCGATCTTTGAGAATGTCAAGGCTAAACATGTTAAGGGTGCATGATGTTTCGTATGCTAGACATTATTTTCAAAAATAAAAATGAAAATGAGGGAGTCTTATTGGTGAAAACCTGTTTGGGCACCATAAGGCGACGGTGAACAAAAAAAAATAATGAAAATGAGATCGGCTCATTGGCAAAAATCCATAGAGGTGTCACTAGCCGAAGGATGATTGTGATCTGGAGGGAGCATGCTCCAGAATGACTCCATTTTAAAGTCAATAAGCGGGTAGAAGTTGAAAATTATTAGTACGGGTAAATTTGGTTGTATAATTCAAAATGCATGTCATAATCACTGAAATCACCTGCCATACCCAGATAAGTTTTCGTTTTCGATGCTTTTGAAAAGAGATGTCAATTGTCCTTTTTCTTTTCTTTTTATTATTATTTTTGTTTTTTATTTTGTGTCTTTGTTGTCGAATGAAAAATCAATATCATCATCTTTCACGTATTTTTGAGTCAAATTTATGTCAAAACAAGTGAGAAAGAACTTCAAAACTTGTCGCCGACTCCTTCAATTGCACAAAGCATGTAAAAGGGATGATGCACCAAGTTAATATGCTTCAAAATAAAGTAAGATATTCAAGAATGATTGTCACCCGACAGTTTTTGGACTCATAGAAGTATAAAAGGTGTATTTGAAGCTGAATTTCGAGGCATCATGCAAGAGAAATATGATTTGAGTCAAAATATTTTAGTAGTCCGAATTTGGGGTCAATACTACAACAAGTCAACAATACCTATCAATGATTTGCAATGGAGCCGGGGCATGACAAGTGCAAGAGATCGTCTCAATAACCAAATGCCACAAATCAACCACCGTATTTTTAAATTAAATTAAAAAGTTTTTCTTTATATGAAACAAAAACATTTGTTACCTTCATATCAAAGGTTTCAAAGCTTAACTATTAAAAGCTGCAATTTCTCACTTCTGCAAATACAAGAGGCAATACTGTTACACAGATTTGGTAATCAATAATGGTAAAAACTCATCATTTTAACCCCTAGGAGACGCACTTCCTAGTTCGGATAATTCAAGATTCATTTGTTAGGTGATGCACTTCCTAACTTGAACTATCACTCCTATAAGATACACATTCTAGTTGAGTCATTTTATTCAACCCCTAGGAGACGCACTTCCTAGTCTGAATAAGTCAATTTTCATTTGTTAGGTGAAACATTTTCTAACTTGAACCATCACTCGTAGAAGACGCACTTTCAAGTTGAGTCATTTCATTTGACCCCTAGGAGACGCACTTCCTAGTCTGAATAAGTCAGTTTTTCATTTGTTAGGTGAAACACTTCCTAACTTGAACATTCACTCCTAGAAGACACACTTTCTAGTCGAGTCATTTCAATTGGCCCCTAGGAGACGCACTTCCTAATCTGAATAAGTCAGTTTTTCATTTGTTAGGTGAAACACTTCCTAACTTGAACATTCACTCTTAGAAGACGAACTTTCTAGTCGAGTCATTTCATTTAACCTCTAGGAGATGCACTTCCTAGTCTGAATAAGTCAGTTTTCATTTTGTTAGGTAACACACTTCCTAACTTGAATCTTGATTCCTATAAGACGTACCTTTTAGTCGAATCATCCTCCTTGATTCCTATAAGACGTACCTTTTAGTCGAGTCATTTTCTAAGAATAAACTGGGGCAAAAATTTTGTTCATGTTCATTGAATTTTACTTTTTGCTCAGGACCCTCCTGAAGAATGGGACAGGACCCTCCTGAAGAATGGAAATTTATTTTTGCTCAGGACCCTCCAGAAGAATGAGAATTTATTTTTAATTTATTTTTTCTCAGGACCCTCCTAAAGAATGGAAATTTATTTTTGCTCAGGACCCTCCTGAAGAATGGGACAGGACCCTCCTAAAGAATGAAAATTTAATTTTTTGCATAAAGCCCTCCTAAAGAATGAAAATTATTTTGGTCAGGATCCTCCTGAAGAATGGGACAGGACCCTCCTGAAGAATGAAAATTTAATTTTTTGTACAAGACCCTCCTGAAGAATGGGATAGGACCTTCCTGAAGAATGAGAATTTAATTTTTACTCAGGACCCTCCATAAAGAATGGGACAGGACCCTCCTGAAGAATGAAAATTTATTTTATGTCCAGGATCTTCCTGAAGAATGGAATGCTATTTTTCTGTTTGACCTTTTATTTTGAGTCCAGGAACATATTTTGAAGAAATTGTAAATCCAGGAGCCGCCTGAAGATTAGGGTGAAGAAAGTTGCAAGTCAGGATCCCGCCTGAAGAACAGGGCAAAGAAAAAAAAAGTCCAGGAGCTCGCCTGAAGAATAGGGTAAAGAAGTTGTAAGTCCAGGAGCCCGCCTGAAGAACAGGGGGAAGAAATTGAAAGTCTAGGAGCTTGCCTGAAGAACAGGGTGAAGAAGTTGTAAGTTCAGGAGCCCGCCTGAAGAACAGGGTGAAGAAATTATAAGTCCAGGAGCCCGCCTGAAGAACAGGGTGATGAAATTGTAAGTTCAGGAGCTCGCCTGAAGAACAGGGTGAAGAAATTGTAAGTGTAGGAGCCCGCCTGAAGAACAGGGTGAAGAAAAAGGAAGTTTAGGAGCCCGCCTGAAGAATAGGGTGAATTTTCAAATTCAAGTCGTGAAGGCTTGAATCAAGATCCTAGAGATTGCAATTTTTACTTGAATTTTTCATTTTTGATTTTTATTAGTCAGTTGAATGTAAAAGCAGAAGTCGTTAACCGAAAACTCGACGGAATCTCACTTGACCTTTATCTCTTTCTCTCACTTTTACCTTTGAACTACATGTGACCTGATTCCCTTAAAACTCGGGATGTGTAGGCGGTCCAATCAGGACTTGGTCACATCTTTTATTTTACTTTATTTTGTTTTATCTTCACTTTTAGAATAATCAGAGGATCAAAAATCATATCTTGTCTACTTCTTTGTATGAAAACTCTTTGAGATTTCACATAAAGAGGGAAAAAATGTAGACACGTGATTTTTGACCCTCTCCGAGTGTAATATATTTATTTTTCGATAGTAAATATTTATATTTGAACCGATATTATTTTAATTCTTATTTTATTTT
>NW_025855331.1:183846-190203 GCF_002878395.1 Capsicum annuum
ATGTTAATAAATAAATTAATATTTTTAATACTATTTTATTATATTTATTTTTGATTATTTATAAACTTTTATTATATTTTATTAAATATAAAAATTAATTAAATATTATTATATTCTTCTTCTTATTATTATTATTTTATTCATTTATGTATTTATTTATTTTTACTTTGTTATAATTATTATGTTCTAAAAAAAAAAGATAAAATTCAAATTGGAAAACCATCCTATCCTATCCTATTTGATAGCCATTCCCCCCAAATTTCTCCTATTTAAGGAGTCTTATTACTTCAGACAACAGGCAGAAAACTACATACATTTTTTATCTTCCTACAGATTCTACATAAAAAAAAAAAAAAATATCAGAATCACATTTTTTATCTTCCTACAGATTCTACATAAAAAAAAAAAAATCAGAATCAGACATTGCAAAAAGAAAGATACAAAAAGAAAAAAAACACAAAAAGAAAAAAAATAAAACACAAAAAGAAAAAAAATCATCTGTATAAAAAAAAATCAAAACAAAAGAGAGAAAAGAAAGATCTGAAGTCAGAATTTCGCTTGAAGATTTCGGTAACAACTTCGTGTGTCTATTCAACTTAACACAGTTTTCATTTTGATCCTATGTTATTTTGTTGTATAAATTTTATTAAAAATTAAAACATGAATAAAATTATTTAAATAATTTCATGTGTTATTTGGTGTGCACTATCTATATTTATTATATGAATTTGTTTGTTAGAATGTGTTATATATTTGGATTACTGAATATCAATATATGAATACTACGTGATTGAATTTTCGATTGAGCATTTTATTTTTACACTACACAGTACATCACATACAGAGGTTATCCATTCACGCAGACTTATTGATTTCAACATCCATGGAATTAAAAATCACAGAAAGAGATTGAAGAGGAAAAGATAACAAGATATTAAAAAAAATTAATTAATTCATTTTTTATTTTTTTTATCATCGGAAATACTATGTTTATTGCCAGAAATTGTCGAAACTCTGAATTCGGCGACCAAGCAGTCCTCCACCGTCTCTGGCAAAGCAACAGTGGGTAATTACTGTACTAAAAGATAATTTTTTTAAAGATTAATATAAAGAGGTTCTCTAATATTAACAAATCTTTTGGATATATAATAATCCATTTTTTAAAATTGGGCCAAATAGTAACCTGTACAACTTTTCCGTGGATCCCCATTTTGTATCATTAAGTCCATGTATATAATTTTTTTTTAGATTGTAGTTTTTTTTTTTATCTTCTTTTAAATGTTTTCCTTAATATTTACTTTTTAATTAATAATTTTAGTGGCAATTGAACTCATTTTGCAAAGAATTGATGAATATGTTTGAGCAAATTACTGAATATGAGTTCGTATTTAAATTATCTCATAACTATGATTTAATTTTGTATTAAAATTAAGAATATAATAAATTTTAGAGATAATATTAAATTTAGCATAATATGGGTAAATTCATTTATTCATTGTTCTATTATTTTATTTATTATTATTAATAAAATTTAGTAATTATTTAATTGCTTTAGTCTACCGTTAATAACAAATAACTTTTTTAAAAAAATAAATAAATTGTTATGATTTTTTAAGCGGCAAACTACATTTTTAACATTAGATAAACTTTAGGTAAGTTTAATATATCCGTCTCAAATAAGAATGCGGTGTACGCATCTTTCTGAGACATTTTCAAATTTAAAGGATGCAATAATGCACCTTGACAAATATTTTTAAAGTTATTTTTTTTAATTTTCACCAATTTAATACACGAGTTATAGACAGTTATTAGACATTGAAAAATGATCGAACCTAGGCCTTAACATAATTTATTAAAAATAATTTAAGTCAAGATAAGTCAATAAAAGCGACCGTGATGGAACCACGGGACTCGAGGGGTGCCTCACACCTTCCCCTCGGACAACAGAATTCCTTACTCGGTCTTCTGTTTTCGCTGACCAACAAAGAGTCATTTCCTTTTAATTAGGGATTCAATAAGGTGACTTGAAATATCATAACTCAATTCCAAGTAGCGACTCTGTTAATAAACTAATCCCTATTCAATATCGTCACTTTAATTGGAAAAATCCTTCAACTCGATCCCCTCAGAGCGAAAAAGGGGTGTGAATAATGGAGAGGAGGGATTTTACTCGAATGGGGTAAAACCCATGGTTCCTCACAGATTCCACATCAGAACTCACTAGCACGGAGCCAAAAAATTGTATCCATGCCTCTGTAGCAGTTGCACAGTATCCAGGTAGGCTAGGTTTAACTGAATAGTTTAGACCTGGGTTAGAAAGCATAAGCATGACTAGGGTTGTATATAGGTCGGGTTGGTTCAATTTTTATTAAAAAAAAATAAACCAATCATGTCGGTTTATTAAAGCTATAAACCAAATCAAATCAACATAACATTGATTTTTTTGATTTAGGTTTTAGTCGGTTTTTCCGGGTTTTTCAAATTTTTTAATTTTTTTTATAATTTAGTTTTTACAATTATATTATGATCGAAGACTAGATCAAATATGTTTTCACTCACGTGCTAATGAAAAATCATAATTATGAAAAAATGAGCGAAAAACTCTCTTGAAACTAAAAAGTGAGATGAAGAGTGAAAAGTTTAGGTTTTAAGTTTATATTGGGTTTTGGGTCATTTAATTAGCAATTAATGGACAAATATTACAACTTAAAGGCCCAAATCTAAATATATATCTACAAATTATTAAAAATTACTAAACCTAATTGAAAAAGTATTTAAAAAGTAGATTATAATTAATATTTTATGTATAAAAAAGTTTGAATATATATATATATATATATTATGTCGGTTTGATTCGAGTTCGATTTGACTTTTTTTTGGTCAACACCAAATCAAATCAAGAATGGTCATTTTCTTTTTTCTAATGCCAAACCAATCAAACCAAACTATAAGTCGGTTTTTTTTCTCGATTTGGTTTGGTTCGTCGGTTCGATTTGATTTGACGGTTTGATCTGTACACCCATAGGTATAACGTAGATTAACAAAAGATTTCATGCTTAAGCCTTCGGACATGATGTAAGAATAAATAATAATAAAAAAGCCCCAGTTAATTAAGTGGGAAATTATTGTTATTTTGTGATATTGAATTTGTTAGGTAATTAATGTGTCTGCTTTTGTTGGTGTTCATCCTTGCATGATTAAAAATGGTGTTGTACCCAAAAATTGGATTAAAGCTTTATAAATGTCTAAATTAGAGGTGGTTAGTGGTGGATATCGAAGAATTTATGATAGTAATAAGAGGAATGAGAAATTGGTAAGATATCAATTTTAGGATGAACGATTGAGATGTACTATGACATGAATCATAGGTGCAAACTGTAGGTGATATTTTAATGTAGTTGAAATCCTACTTGTTTTATGTGTGCATGATAATCGTTCCTTCGGTTGTTTGTTATAATGCATATTCAAAGAAAGTGAATGATTGTTTAATATCCTATGCGTTAATGGAATGCAATGAACTTATATGAAAATGGTTTTGTCCTTACAAACTATTTCAATAAAAATGGTTTTGTCCTTACAAACTATTTCAATAAAAATATTCAAGAATATTTTGAAATAATTTTAAGAAGTTCACAGAGTCGCCACTTGATTTTTATAGAAAATATCAAAAAAACTTGAAGAGATTTTCAAGATTCAAAAACATAAACAAATCTTTGAAATTAGAGAAACTGAGTAAGGGTTCAATTAACGTCCTAAGAAGCTTTTTAAGACACTTAGGAGCGTCTGTTTGAAAAATGGTTCACCAAAAGATCATTTTTTGACTAACTTAGAAAAAAGGTTACTAACTTTGCAAGA
The DNA here is from genome assembly GCF_002878395.1 of Capsicum annuum. Lineage (NCBI taxonomy): Eukaryota > Viridiplantae > Streptophyta > Magnoliopsida > Solanales > Solanaceae > Capsicum > Capsicum annuum. Next base: position 187,702 of record NW_025855331.1, read on the forward strand.
AGATTGCTTTTATAAAATTATCTTGTTTACGTGTTTAAAAATTGACATTTGTTTATTCAAACGAGAAATAGCCTACTTAAATTAGAAAAGGGTTACGACATATTCTACCTAATATAATATTAATTTTGAGAAAAAAATATGAAATATTTTGCTTCATTCATGATTAATTAATTTTTATTATTTTTTGAGAAAAATTACAAAATATTCTACTTGAGAAATATTTTACTTAATTCATAATTAATCACAAAAAGTTAGAAATTAAGTAAAAAAAATCAAGGAATATTGTAATTGAGAAATATTCTACTTAATTCATAATTACTTCTACAAAAAAAATTGTGAAATATTAAAGAGAAACCTATTTAAACTAGGTTGCACACTTGGATTTAAGAAGATAATAAGTTCATGTTTTTATGAAAAAAAGAAATTATGTAATTATTTTTTTAATTATTATTATTATTATTATTATTATTATTATTATTATTATTATAAAAAGTGTCAATTTCATTATAAATAACACCTTTCAAAAAATGTTAAGGGAATGTCATGTTAAAAGTATCTTATCAATTATGAAAAGTTAGAATTTACTAGAAAAATTAGCTTCTTGAGTCTAAAGAAAATTATTTTCAACCCAAATATGCCACTAGTCATATGAACGAGACAAACGCCATCTCGAAATAAAATACTTATTCTTTTAAAGAGATTATTTTTAGGAAGAAAAATCGAAGGAACCAATTTAATCCATTTAGAACAAGAAAATTATGAATTGACTAAAAGAAAATCAAGATAAAATTAAAGTATAAATAACATAAATACCAACCGTTTTGGAAGTAATTACTCTCTCTTCCACTTTTTTAATTACTTTACTCTCTCTCCCTGTTAATATACATAACATAGCTGACATATACATAACATTCTGTGTATATGTTGGAATTTTTGTAAAATGTTTAGGGAGTTGAAATTTTTTGTAATATTGGAAACATAAGTTGTGTATCTGTGTAAGTTTTAGAAAATAAAATGATAACGCCTTAGGGGATTTATCTAGATAAGTTAAAGTTGGAATCATAGATATCACTAATGATTATAAAAGTTTGGATTGGGCTTTTTGCCCTTTTGTGATCTGCCCAGCCTTGGACTGTATTCTTAATGGACTTTGGGTCCATTTTTCAGCATGTATACCAGCTCCATTTTTCCTTTGTTTCCTTGTATATATGTTGCATATCCATGTATACAAATCAGTGCACTTACTCCTATTTCATTACGCATCATATATGAGCATATACCAGCTACTTTCGACCTGTACATCCCATATATATAGAGTATTAAGTGTATACCAGCAAATTTTTTTGTACATTAATCCATTTTTGACATGAAAGAATGGGCGTGCCTGAAGTAATGCAAGGATCGGAGTCCCGTGGACTCAGTGAGGCAGATTCATGCATAGAAAAAGAGAAAAGGATTAGCCTCAACGAATCAAACTTTTAAAGAACAAACTTGAATCACAAATATACTCAAATACGCATATTGGAACCAAATAGAGATAGATCGTCATTATTCTTGATTTTAAATATTCAACGAGAAAACACTTTATAGATTCGAAGACATTTTACTTAAGTCTAAAGTCAAGTGAGAAGGCAAGGAACCAAGGACAAGTGCATAAATAAAGAAGAACCCGAGCTTGAAAGAGAAGTTAATTTTCACACAAGATGCCTATTCCAGATTTCTCTTCTTTTTAACCATATGAATTCCAAAGACATGGGCAATACTAATTTTTGCAAGAAGTAACAAAGCCTTGAATGAAGCTAAATCAGTCCATCTCATAGTCAATTATGTACCCGCAAAATAATCTGTAGATCAGTATGCAAACTTATTAACACCTACTCAGGAAAACGTGATCTTGCAGTATGCTTAATATTTACTTTATGTCTCTCTAATGCAACCCAGAGTTGAACAACATGATCAAGTAAAGAAAACAAAACTTGGTTCTTTACGAAGAAATTAGAGCGTAGCTAAACTAAACTTCACGTTTTTGGGAGAAACTAATAGCTACCCCGAGGAGCACGATTCGTAACCCAACATGATCTGGTTGTTCTGATCGCCATCTCTACAAGGAGACGAAAAAGCATGCTCAATCAAACAAAGAGATAACACCGGGCTGATAGGAAAACATCGATGACTAACACGAGATTGCAACGACAATCTTCAGTTAACGGACTTAACAGGGGATTCACATTTAGATCCTTACCATGCCATTCTAGTAATCAAACCAACACCCCAGAAAGCTAATCCAATCAAATAAAATCAAATAAGTAATGAGTAATTAAGATGAGAATCGGGGGAGTATCACCTTTTTAGACGCAAGAACCGGGATGACGAGATGACAAAGACGAGTTCAATAATCAAAATTTAGCTTGATTTTTTCTGGAATTTAAATGTCTGCAATGAATTTCTCGGTTACGTGAGATTAGAGAAATGCTCGTCCAAAATCTTCAAGTTTTTCTCCAA
>NW_025855331.1:190303-314485 GCF_002878395.1 Capsicum annuum
GGCGTTGGGGGGGGGGGGGGAGGGGGGGGTGGGGGTGGGGGGGGGGGGGGGGGAATCGGATGGCTAAAAGGGAAAATAAATTTAAATTTTGAATTTCAAAATTAGGATAAGATGAGCTGGAATTTGGGGTGATTTGGGTTGATGTCGGGTCAGGTTGACACCGTGGTTGAAGCCGATTGGCGAGTTGAAGTTGTACGTGTTTTGCTGTCGGGTTACATAATGGTTTTTTTGGCTGTTGTCGCTGTTTTGTTAATTAGAAGTTGTGACTATCGGGTAAATAGGTTAACGGAGAAAAATTAGGAAGTGTGGGTTGGGTCGCTGGGAGTCTGGAATCAAAATATATCATGTTTTTAAAGTGATTTAAGAGAGTTATATGCATTATTTTTAACGAAAATGAGCAAACGGAGTTAAGTTTCAGAAAATATACATAACTCACTTATTAAGTGAGTTATGCATTTTTTTTAACATAACGTACTCTCTTAAAAAGAGAGTTATGCATTTCTTTTTACATAACTCACAGTTATGCAATAGAAGTCACACAACTCTCTTAAAAAGAGAGTTATGCATTTTTTCTACATAACTCACGCATTTTTTCTACGTGACTTACTCGAAAAGTGAGTAATATAATAAAAGTTACATAACTTGCTTTTTTTCCTCTACATAAATGTAATAAAAATTATATAACTCACTTTATAAAAACTTACATTTTATGTGAACAAATAATTTATCTTTTAAAGTTTTATTTTTTTAGAAAGAAGGTTAACTCTTACGAAATGGAGAGAGCAAAACTCACTGATTATGTAAGTTATTCAAATATAAAATAAGTTTAAAAAATGAGTTATCCATTGAATATAACTCTTAAAATATGTGTGATAAGTGCATAACTCTATTAGTGATATGAAATATGAATGTGGTGCGAAAAATACATAAGTTATGTAAAAAGTTGACATGTTCATAAAAAACGTTTGTCATTCATAAAAAGTACCATTTGAAAAAATGTAAAATTCACAAAAAAGTGAGTTATCCTTCTTATTTCTATAAAACTTTCACACACACACACACACACACATATATATATATATATATATATTATTCCCGTCATGCGGAGTTAAGCCCCTAAAATTGTGAGTATAAATGTGAGTATAACTCATTTTTCTGTGAATTTTACATTTTTTCTAATGATACTTTTTATGACTGACAAACGTTTTTTATGAACATGTCAACTATATATATGTGTGTGTGTGTGTGTGTGTGTGTGTGCGTTTTATAGAAATAAGAAGGATAACTCATTTTTTTGTAAATTTTACATTTTCTCTAATGGTACTTTTATGACTGACAAACGTTTTTTATGAACATGTCAACTTTTAGCATAACTCATATATTTTTCGCACCATATTCATATTTCATATAACTAATAAAGTTATGCACTTATCACACGTATTTTAAGAGTTATATAAAATGTATAACTCATTTTTTTAACTTATTTTATATTTGAATAACACACATAACTCACGGAAACAGGTATCCCACCTGGAATTTTTATCACCTTTGCGAGAAATATAGTTGATTTAGAGCCTCATCAACACTTGGTCGATCTTACAGAAATGAAAGATGCAGTCCAACATAATACAGAATCAACATCCTGAAACACAAATAAACAACATATGCATCAAATTTAGGTTTTAGCATTGACTGTTTAAACTTTAAAGACACCTTATAGTATTCCATTGTAATAATTCACGTACTAATCACAATGCCCATGTGTTTGGGAACCTGCAGCAATCAAATAATACTTGAGCTGGCAATTTGAAACTTTGTCGTGTCTCATAGATTGTCCTTTTTGGAAAGGGAAAGAGGGCCTCGGGATTTCAGTTAGGGGTGCACAGGACAGACATGAATACAAACCCTTTCTTCAGAGGATCCCTGTCTTTTATTTGAAGAGAAAAGAACTCTTCAGAGGACTTCCACGGAGCTGGTGAAGCTGAGGCCTGAATGAAGAAATAACAATTCAAATGAATCCCATAGCTCTAAAGATTATCTCAGAAATAAAAACAGGTAGTAATATTAAGTGGAAGACCTCAAACACAATGAAATTCAATAAGCTCTCGGAACAGATGGTGGAAAAATTTCTTGGACATCCCCTGCACTTCCTTTGTTTTTCTCTGTACAATAATAGACAAAACTCAGGGTACTTGATTGTATTAGAACTTGAAAATAGATTATCAAGTCTAGCAGAAACTACATCATAACAACACAATAAACAGATGCAAATTAGCTGAAGAAACCATACCCCCATAAGGAATTTTGATTAAAAAAACATAACCCCGTCAAAAGAAAACACGAAATAAGAACACACAATAACCATAAACAACTCAAATGAATACAACCAACAATTAGAAATAACAAAGACCATGGAAATGCATGCATGCCACATGCTTTGATACAGAAAATAAAATTTATGTATCTGAGCTGACATGCAAACCTCAAGACGTTAAAAATTGGGAAGATTAACATGCCTGACACAAATTATATGTGAAACTTTAGTAATTATCCATCACAATCAAAAAATGAGTTTCGAAAAAATCTAAACCAAACTTCCTTATTCACCTTTCCTTTGGCCAAAAGCCCCAAACTAACATGCATCAACTGTTCAATTTTTGGTATAACATAGACAATCTCAGTTTTTTACATATAGGTCTGTAAAACTGATGCTTTAACTCACTAAAATCACACCTCTTTTTCTTTGAAGTGAGTGTAGTCAAGCTAGCTTGCTGAAAAGAACAAGAAAGAAAATTGTAAATGATCAACCTATTGATAGATTCACCTACAAATTTAGTGGTGGAAAGGATTAAGAAGCAGAATAGTACAAATAACAGCAATAGCACAATGACATTCAGCTCAAACACAGAAAGAAGAAATAATCGAGCTCAAATCTCTAAATATGATGGCTATCCCATCGATTGAGAAAAAAGAGAATAGATTGGTACTTAACTTTCTTAGATGAGCTTGTTATTGAAATGGTGAAGAGAAAGAAATTTAGATCAACATCGTATACTCAGCCTTGAAGATGGTAGCACCAGTCCCCGCTCAAGGTTATGTAGATACATCTACAAGAATCAAGATCGAAACTGAGAAAGACAATTGGTTTTTGCTTCATGCTTCACTTGTTTTTTTTAATGTTTCTAGAATATTTGGTAGGTGTACTTTCATCAGATTTTTTATGTTTTTGGACCGGGTACTTAACAAGATAGAGCTTTTTGAAAAGTAAGATTGGGCTTTTTGCTTTCCAAAAGCAGAATTATCCGATAGATCTTTGTTTTGGTTTGAATCGGGTTTGTAAAACTATTGGGCCTAAAAGATTACTTTGGACCATCTTTGTTTTCTTTGTAAGATTTGATATACTTTAACCAAAAATATTTATTGAATATCATATGATTATCATCTCAATTCGTCTCAATTTACATGACACACCCACATATATACGAATATCATTAAAATTTAAAAAAAAATTCACAAAAATATATATAACGGGTTTGTCTTTGAATATTTTTATTTGACACAAAATCTCAAATTATAAAAAAATATATATTTTATAAAACTTTTCATAGAGTTTATGAATATCAAAATTTAAATTTTAAAATAATATTAAACAAATTAAATCTAATTTAGTTTTGAAAATGAATCAAGTTAATTTTTTCAAAATAAAATATGTCAACTAAAAATAAATAAAGAAAATATCACAAATCACAATGATTAATTTGCGGAGAATGAGAAAAGATATAGTTTTCTATTAGAGACATATATATGTGTGTGTGTGTGCGCGCGCGCTCAATTTATTGAAAGTATGTAAAATGTATTAAAATATCATTATCATTAATCAAGTCGTCACAGCTTATAGAGAAAAAATAAACAGTATAAAATGAAATGCAGAATATATTATTGGACCTTTTATCATTTGAAAAAAAATTGAAAATAATTTTACTAATAAATTTTACAAAAACTTTTGAGAATGATTTTATACATTTTTGTTTAATGTTACTTATTAATAACAAAATTTACTTTGGCAAATATTTTTCCCTCAATGTCTACAAATATCTTATAATATCAAATAATTATATAATACTAATAAAATAAATAATTCTATATATCTTTTCTATTATAGGAGAGATATAGCATATATTTTTTTCTTAAATATAAAATGTATGATACACGTGCAACATATATATATATATATATATATATATATATATAAAAGAGAAAGAGAGTTATATTAATACATAATTATATATACACATCACAACAAAATCTTTCATTAATAATAATCCAAATTAAAATATCCAACAAACTAGTAATCTAAATTCAAAAGCAAAATGTTAAAAGTCAAATGATCATTAGTTTTCCCAAATAGTATCAAGTTTGAGTGGTGATAAGTTTCACAAAATTCAATATCAAAAAGATCAATACTAAAACATCTATCACCAGTTCAAAAAATTTCTCAAGTAAGGTCAGTTTTTTCGTCACTTCTTTCTTCATCTCCTTCTTCATTTTGGACTCCTATAAAAAGAGGAAAAATAATCTCTATTAGCACTTAAATGACGACATATTTAATTGTTATTTAGAACATAGGAAGGACACCTATAAATAGAGCACAAACAATCTCAATAATAAATGAATAAATTATTTATACATATTAAGTGAATTTCTTAACAATATTGATCAAAGTTATTGGATTTTGCCAAGCCCGTGATACTCTAGCTCCACACCGCATTCACATGGGGTGTATCAACTAAGGTGATAATGTCAAAACTCCATAGTACATACAACCATGGTACCAAAAATTCAAACCGAAAACTTGAGGAATCAAGAAAGCTACTGCATGTTTCTTGAAAACAGAGTAGCAGGTTTTTTCTACAGCATGAGATGTGGAATGAGAAAGGATAAACCTAACAAGAAGAGATACAAGGAAAGGATGACGGGACCGGAAAATTTCCAAGCATAACATCACCCATATCAATAAGGAATGGATGACGGACACCATAATAAGGTACAATGAGATGCAGCCCTCTTGGAATAAACATGTTAAGAAAAACACTGTCCTTACTGGTTACTAGAATACTGATACTCTGTAAGATATCATCAATGGTCTACTAGAATTCTAACATCAAAGATTTTAACGTTTTAATATCCATCTTAGGCTTATTGAGAAGTGGTAAGAGCTGCAGGCTAAGGTGGAAATATTACCTGTGGCCAAATATCAAGCAAGGAATGATATCATAAGATGAAAAAGACCTCATCATCAAACTCCATAAGCTCCGCGGCAACCGATCACTGCTTTTCCCTATTGCACCTGCTGATTTCCTGCTATTTTGCTGTACTTATGTCACATCTTTTTTAGTTCAGACCATCGCTAATTGCTGGTAGGCTACCTGGAAGATCATACAATGAAGTTAAGAACCTCTGGAACACACATTTGAACAAAAAGAGATCTTGTAGAATAAAAAAGAAACATGTCAAGTCTAAGGAGGCAAATACTAAAAGCCCAGAAGGCAACATGATAGAGTACTCCATTGAAGCAGTAAGCGACCAAGAAGTGGCCACCAAAATAGCTTTAGATTTATGGATGCTTACAATCACCTATGTTGATGAATAACGTGCCATTTCTCGAAGACGAGCCTTTTATTCCCATATTGGATGAAATTGTATTGCTTGAAGCAATTACAAGCACTGACAAAGAAGCTTGGAATGATATTCAACCATTCCTTTAGAAATTTGTAATAGTATTACTCTATTGCAACTTTCCCATAAGAGCACAATTTCCACTAGCGCCATAACAAATTAACAACTCCCATGATAGGGGTTTCGGATTTGAGCTTGTGCTTCATCTTCTTTGAAATGAGCATGAGCTTATTTCGACTAGTAACATGCTCAAAACTATTGTGTTGTCCAGCAAGACAAATAACACTATCAACATGTATGAAAAAAAAGAAAAAGCCAAATCAAATGCAAGAACAAAGATATCCTTAATCATTATGTCAATATAAGAGAAATCAGATTCCAAGAGCCATTATAAGAGAAACAAATGACTAAAAAATCAACAACAAACCCAGTGTATTCCCACAAACTCAGGTCCTTTAGTCTTCCATCTCTCCCAGTGATCTATTCAAGCTTTCCGGAGAAACCTTTCTCCGAAATCCACTCCGAATCATCGATTTTAGTCAAGTCAGTCCTGAAATCCCCAAATTTCTCAGTTTCCCGTGGTTCATAGTTTCGAGTGTCAAACTTATCGATATCGAGCTGGGATTTTGTCGTGGTTGAGGTTCTAGTCGAGGTTTCGAGCTCAGATTTCTTTAATTCTTATTATCAATGAAATTCGATTATCGAAAGGTCCATCTCTACAATTCTTGCTCCTTATTTATTTTAGTTTGGTATATTGATGCTGTGACTGGCATGTTTTGTGATGATTGATGATATAGTTTTGATCGTATATTTGAATATCAATGATTGTCTTGACTTTGATTGGTTATTTTTATATTGAAGTTGATTGTTTGATTGAAAAATGAGATTTGGGGGGCGGGAATTAAAACGTTGGTAAAAAAATTAATATTTGTTAATTTTGATATATTGATGATATTGAAGCGTGATAGTATCATGATAAGTCGAATTGGATAGGCAAAAGTTGAGGTTTGGGTAGGCAAAAATTTAGGAATGATGTTTGGTTGAATGTGTGAATGTGCATGTGAATAGTCTTTTACTTTATCGCACAAGATTTGAAGATGTATTCATTCGCTGGGGAATGCCCCGAGGGTATTTGTGTTTATTCACCAGGGAATGTCCCAAAGTATTTTGTACCCGGAGGACGTTCATGATCAAGGCTCGGGATGTCGGGTGGAGAAAGCAAGGGAGCGTAGTTTAGGATTATCCTAGAATAGAGTAGGTTTATGTTTTCTGCATTTTTCTATTTCGGGACTGTATAATTGGACTGGACATTGAATTTTGGATCGTTTTTGTTTTGTTTGTCTGATAAATTATTTTGCGTGCTTGGTATGGTTTATACATTCATAGTGTTAAATTAACTGATATGCTTCGCCAAGCGACCGTGGTCGAACCACGGGATTGAGGGGTGTCTAACACCTTCTCCTCGGTCAACAGAATTCTTTAGCCAGAATCTCTGTTCACAAATCAGTTTTTAAAAAAGTCAAATCATTTTGAAAAGAATTTTCCAAAGGTTACTTGGCACACCGAATTATGTCAAGTGGTGACTCTAGATTTAAATGTAAATAATTCTTTTTCAAAACAAATTTTCATCCTCTTGTCATTTTGATAATAAAAACCCTTTCGAACTTAAAATCTTTCTTTTTTGGTCAAAAAGGGGGCGTGACAGCTCTGGCGACTCTGTTGGGGATTTTTCAAAATTCGAGCTTATTTTTTGAGTTTCATTGGCTTATTTTGACATTATGGGTGTATAAACATTATTTGTGTTATCGTTTGTTGTTTATTTTATCATTGTTGAGTGCCTACATGCTACGTGTTTACAGTTTTTCTCTTATGTGTTACCGTTTTATCTCTGACATCATATGCATAACCCAAGTTAATTCTTTCTGCAATAAGTCTCGAAAAGCACGCCATGCGTACGAACTCTAATTGAGTCACCCTTATTTTAGGAGGAGGAGCCATCAGACGTATGCAGTGGGTGGAAAGCAAAACAGTCACTATCGACCATATGCTCCCCCGAACAGCCTTATTAGTGAACCCCAACGTAGGTTAGCCTTTAGGTCATGCTTATGTGCATCATATTGAGACTTAGCGGGGCCCACTTAGTCCTTTGTAGGAGACTCACCTCTAAAGCATCCCTATGTGCTAAATGTTGCATCTGTGAGGGTAACGTGATTATTTGATGAATTGATTTGGGAAAAACATGTGCTAGAATTAAAGAAAGGTGTATAGGCATGAGAAAAAAAAAAAGAAAAAAGGTGAGTAAAAAAAAGTATTTTTTATTTTTTTTTTAGAGTTCTTTATGGCTTTCGTTTTTTCACAATTCAAAATTTAAAAAGACTTTTTTTACCTTTTACACCCATTTTTCGAAAAAAATATCAAAAAGATTTTCCTTTTATTCCCTTAGCAGGCATTTATAATTCAAAATTTTCAAAAGATTTTTTTAGAAGCTTTTTATAACAGAATAGTCAAAAAAATGGAAAAAGTTTTATACATTTCATAAAATGAAAATACCAAAAAGATTTTAATTTCATAGTTAGTGGTGTCATTTTTATGTGAAGTGCTTGTTAAAAACCCAAAAAGATTTTATTTTTATCGTTCATCTGTAATCCCATATCTCAGGTCAAGTCTTAGTTCGTTTTAATCCTTAATTGTCCAATCTGGACGAACTACGTCCCCCGATTCTCCTCTCTCGGGAGTGAGATATGTAGGCATCCTATTGTGGGTTCGGGGATCTTATTTAAAAAATTCAAAAATATTTTCTTTACTATTTATTTAGAATAGGTGTTTCATATATGCCTCGAAAAGAAAACTACAAAAAGATATTCCTTAATAGTCGTAAGTTTCATTTTTGGTTGATCTTTTTTCAAAAAAAAAATTCTAAAAATTTTCTTCACTCATCATTTAGAGTAGGTGTCATATATATCTCTAAAAGAAAAATACAAAGAGATTTTCCTTTAATAGTTTTAAATTTTATTTTTGTATGAAATTCAAAATTGAAAACCCAAAAAGATTTTCCTTTGGTAATCATAGGTTCCATTTTGTATAGGGATTTAAACATGAAAAAATGCAAAAAAGATTTTCGTTAATTCCTTTGACAATTTATTATTTTCTTTTCTTTTTAAAGTTTCAAGAAAAAAAAAAAAGAAAAAAAAAGAGTTCAATTGGCCATTTTGGCAAGACTTCAAGAACTACGCACACCTGATACTCCTCTCTCAGGAGTGAGATGCGTAGGCACCCTTCTTGGGTTCGGTGATTTTTTCTAAAAAAAAGAGAAGCAGACAAAGAATTTTGAAAAAGTGTTGTACTCTAACACATTTATTATCTCTTGTTCAGTTAGTTTAAGGTGGTTGGTTTGTGGCATCCTGGATGGTCTTCCACATCACACCAAATCAAAGGAACAGTTCATTGTGTTCAACAAGGATATAGAAAGTGAAATCATGGATCAAACAAAGAGTCATGAAAATGAGAGTTTGAAGCAAGAGATTAGGAAACTAAGGTAAAAAATGACAGAAATGGACCGAGTTTGGGCCTGTGGGTTGCCTCCTCCTCCTCCTCTATTTCCCTGTATTGATCCTACAAATACCTCGAGTTTTCCACCAAAATTGCAAAGTCAGTGTCCTACTATTTTTTATGCACCGTAACATGACTCAAAAATTCATTCCATGCCCAAAACATCTCAATACTTCCACTATTTTTCCTCTAGCTCCCGGTATAAGCCTTCTATATTCACAACACCACATATCGTTGGTGATCTTGTTGCTCAATACTCTACTGAGGCTTCTACATTGGCTAGCCGCCCAATGATTGTGCTTCTCTATGCTGCTAGTGGACCCTTGTTCAATACTCTTGGTGATCATTGCTATACTCTAGATCCTACTTTTAAGCGAACTGGACCACTAAAATTTCTTAACAAGAAGCTTAGTGTGCCAGAAGAGCCAGAGAAAATGGTTAGAAAAATGAAGAATGCAGGAAATGCTGTGAAAAGTTCCCTAAGACTTTCGAGTGGAGAAGATGTTTCATACAAAAGCAGGGGTATGTATTCAAGTGTTAACCCTCCTTCAATCCTTGAGATATCGAAATTCGAGGAGCAAGATGGACAGAAGGAATTCATGAACATTTAGGATAATATTGCAACCAATTAAAAGAAACTGGAGGGGAGAAGAATGAGAAAGATACAACTGATGTTAAAGTTGGAGAACGGGCACATCCAAGAAGACGACATCGTCGTTTCCGTCAGTCTCAAGCCCAAGTTCATACACAAACTCTCTATAATCCCTCTCAAAACCGATTATACTCCATTTCCCCACCTCTATATCTAGTATATTGCACACAACCATATGTTCAACTCCCTTCTTACTCACAATAGCGCACACCAACTCCTCAGAGTCACCCTTCGACTCCACAAACCTACCAAAGCCCTTCTAGGCTCGATTTTAGATTCAAGCCAAACAATGAAATGAGGTAAAAATTGAGGGATAGCTTCACACCAATTGGAGAGTCGTATGGCAGCTTATTTCAGAGATTGGTACAATGGGACATGATCACTCCTCTTCTTGGGCACACTCTTAATTCCCGTTCAAGAAATTTTTATCCTAATGCATGATGTGCATATCATTCTGATGCTCGGGATCATAGTATTGAAGATTGCCTAGATTTGAAAAGAGAAATTGAAAATATGATTCAAGATGGATCAATTATGGTGCAGAACATTGACAGTGAGGGAAGCTCTAGTCATGTTGATATGCAAATCAGTGGCTAAGTTATCAGGTTGAACAATTGAGAAGTCACCTCTCTCCCTACTAGGAAGAGGTTTGGTAGTTTGTTTTATTTTGTTTTCTGTTTTCTGAATTATTTTGGGGTTGTAGTTCGGGATCCATCTTGTTTTGTCCCTTTGTCGTTTATGTTCAAACCCCTTTCTCTTTTATTTCAACTAAATGAAGTGTCCCTTTTTCTTTCTGTTTTAAATATGTATTTTATTTACATAGTACATTTTATGTTAATTCTAGTGATATGACATGCTAGCGGAATTTTCAGCCAGATCTTAAAATCCAGTTTAAGCATGAACTTTGAATCAGAGGGCTAAAGTTAGAAAAAGCATCTGAGAAAATGAATAGAATGTTGACACATTTGGTGACCATGTTGAAGCCTTCTTTCAAAATTAAGGAAATTATTTTGAGTATCACAAGAATAACTTGATCATCAATTGAAAAACATAGCTCAATTAAGTCAAATAGCGAATGTGTGATCCCGGGGAACAGATAAATCAACTCCACAAAGTCCTGAGTCCTTCAGCATGAGGAAGGTACAACAAAGTGGAATTATATGCTAGACATGCACAGAAGTAGTGATGCACACGCTCATTTAAGTTAGTGTTATAAAATGTCATACATGATCTTTATCTCCCACTTTCATATTACATGTTATGTACTTGCATTTTGTAAGGATTAATATAACGAAGGCATTTTATTTTGCTATCCAAACATTATGTCATCCTTTGTTTACCCCATTTGAGCCTTAGCTCTATTTTCTTCCGTACCCCTCTTTTGGAATCAGGATAGAGTCTGCAATGTCCAAGAAAAAGTGTCGAAAAAAAAAGGTCAGAAAAGTTTCAAAAAAAAGACAAAATGTGTCCAAAAAGAAAGAAAATAAGAGTGTCAAGAAAGTAGAGTCAGAAAAAGAATCCCAAAGAGAAAAGAGCCAATAAAAGAAAAAAGAAGGAAAAATCAGATCAAAAGAAAGAACAAGTTGCCAGAACTAGGCGTGACCTGATTCTCCTCTCTCGGGGGTGAGATACGTAGGCTTCCCTACTCTGGGATCGGTCCAACCAAATAAATAATTTAGAATTGCCCAGTCAAAATAAACTGGGGTATGAGTCAATCCTCATTGTTTGATTCGATTCCAAAAGTTATAAGTCTCATCCCACTTCAAGTGTCGCTTGGTCCCCATACCATCTTTTCTTTCTAACCCTATCCAAAATCCAAGTTACAACCAAAGAAAGACCTTCAGATCAATCTTTGATAATGCTAAGGCTAAGTATGCAATGGATGTGTGTCACGACCCGAACTAAGGCCTGACCATGACGGATATCCCAAACGATAAAGACCCGGAATGCCCTTCTCTATATGGTAATCATGTACAACATTCATATGATAAAAGAAGATGCAGAAACATAATCTGCTACGGAAACATGGTCAATTTTGAATTCATCATAAGTATGAAAACTCTAAATCAACTACATCTAAATAATACTGACTCAATCTGCGAAATCTCGACTACATGAAAATTTGACAACTGTCTAAAACTGGGACAAGGTCCCCAGTAGACCAAAACCATTTCTAATAATAGTTGTCTTAAAGTAAACAAGCCTTTTGTAATAAAGAAGGCTCACCAATTGGGCACTACAACTCTGTCTGATAAAATCTATTGCTTTTTTGGACCCCTAGACTGAGCCTCAAAACCTGGAGTGGGGAGGGGGTTCAATACAGATGTACTGGTATGTAATGTAATCCAAAACAAAACTTTTATATAAGAGAGCAATTTGTTAAAACATCATGCATAAACAGTTCTCAAAACACATGGGTACTTTCTAAAAATCATGTCATTCTTGTCAATGTGCTGTCTATTCTTTGTATTACCTATGAGTTAGGTGGTACGCCCCTACAATTCTAAAATCCCACGGGCTGTATGGAATCCGCCATTGACTCGACGGGGAAGCCCCCAACCCGAGTGTGCCGCAAGGATTGGAGTTTCTATTTTGATACGCCACACGGCATAGGCCAGCGTAATATAATATACCCGGATCGGCAAATCATGGTTTCGGGCAATGAGTTGTCTGAACTCATGCCTCATTCGGGGAACCACCTAACGTCTCTTTATGCCCAGTTTTAACCACTTCTAAACATACATCATTCTAAATCTTAAAATCTGAAAGTCTGATTTCAAACATACATTCTATTCTGTTCTGAATTATCATGGTATAATCTGAATTGGTGTCGTCACACCAAGACTTGCAAGTCCTATTTCTGAGCCATAGTACAATAAAGCATGATCTTTCATTAAAACATAGTTCAGACCACCCAAACATGCAAATAGTATAAGAGATTTCATGTTCTGAAGCATAAATCAAAACTATGCAAGAATCCTTTAAACATATGGTGGTCATGTGCTTTTGGCAAAATCATGCACTCTTTCATTATATGAATATTTTCAACATTTATCAGCACAACTACCCTCTCTTTTGAAATCCAAATCTTTATCCAATCATAACACAATTCAAGATATTTTAAACCATGCTTTTCAAGGATGCATTCTAAAAATCTATAGCATGTGATAAGTAAAGGAAAATCAAAACAAGAAAAGGATTTTATATAAGTCATGCTCTCAATTAAATCATCAACCTTAAACACAAACATACATATACATAGAATTTCGAATCAATGTGGGGGAAGGTCAAAAGACCAAAACAATACCGTCAAGATTTCAAAAACATGAATGTATTCATAATTCTGAAAACCCCTTTTCTTAAAATCATGATTTCTATGCCTATAAGATTTTAGAAAAGCCCCGCGTACCTCTATATAAGAAATAAAAGGATGCTCCTTGATGCCTACGGCTTAGGAATTTCAAATCTTCAATTTGTATCAAAATTCCACGGTTAAATCTTAAGTTATTTGGGATTTTTGTTTGAAACCCTAGGGAGAGTTCTAGATTGATTTTGGTGAGAGTAGGTATATTTTGGTTTAATAGGGATTAAATACCGTGTTCAAGATGTTAAGGGTTGAAAAATACCCCAAATACCCTTAATGAGACGGGTATTAAATATAATTGGGAGCCCAATTTCATGGGCTACCGCAACGCGCCACGATTGCGGTGGCTCACTGGAAATTGACCATCGTCATTTACACCTTCTATGCGATGCGCCAAGGATAGGAATGATGGTATTTTACGACTAGGACTTAAATTAACCATAACTCCTTCACCGAGTGTCCATTTTGGACGAATCTTCTGTCGACAAAAAATTTATTCGATCATCTACGTGATGAAAAGTTGAAATCTAAGAAATTCCACAGGGAAATAAGTAATAATTATTCTAGAAGCCAATGTTTGATACTTTAAGGACAAAAATTTAGCTACGAAAAACTTTGGGGCGTTACAAAGTGATAATGTATTTTGGAAACTACTTGTCTATCTCAGCATAAGGAATCAGGAGAGAAATGAAAATAAGAGAGTCTTATCGGTGAAAACCCTCACGGGAATTGTAAGATGGTGAGTTGAGACAAATAAAAATGAGAGAGTCTTATCGGTGAAAACCCTCACGGGCACCGTAAGACAACTATGAGTTAAGAGAAATGAAAATTAGAGAATCTCATTGGTGAAAACCCCTCACGGATACCATAAGGCAATGTGAGCTGAGAGAAAGAAAATAAGAGAGGCTTGTTGGCGAAAACCCTTGAAGGTGTCACTAGCCGAATGAGGTCTCTGAATGCAATTGACCTAAGAAAGTAACTCAATTTCAGATTCATTAGCTCAACAACAATTGCTGAAAGTTTGGATGAAAAGATCAGGCAACTTAATCCAAATTCATGGCATGATCATTAGAGTTGATTGTCATTTTAGATAAATTTTTCATTTCTTTTTTTCAAATGGAGACATTCATTGTCTTTTCTTTCTTCTCTTTATCTTTATTTTTATTTTTTTTAGTCAGTTATCCAAATAATAATAAAAATTATTGTCATTTTTCTCCTATCTTTGAGTCAAGTCCATGACAAAACAAGTGAAAAAAGATTTCAAAACTGGCTACCAGCTTCTTCAATTGCACAAATCAAGACAAAGCCAGCATATGCAAGAGACATGATTGTGAGCCGAATAAGGCATGCAGAAAGTTTGATCAACATACAAACTTAGAAACTCATGGAAATACCAAGGTTTAAAGGGTTTATCTGAGAAGCATGACAAAGTAGAAATACTGTGTTTATTTTGGAGTCACTCTTAATAATTTGAGTTTGGATAAATGACATAACAAAGCAAGGTCAAGTGCCAGCGACCTGAAACAAAAGGAAGGGAAAGAACACTGGAGCAGGTGTCGGGACAACCAAGTGCCATAAGCCACCACTAAGTTTTTAACTAACAAATTTTCTTTTTGAAACAGGGGCAAATTCATTTCACTTAATTCAGCTACCATTCGAAAAGCACATCCGTGGGATTTTAATTTATGTTTAGGACCCTCCTGAAAAAAGGGATTTGACCCTCCTGAAAAATAGGATTTTACTTTCTGTTCAGGACCATCCTGAAAAATGGGATTTTAATTTCTATTCAGGACCCTCCAGAAAAATGGGATTTTACTTTCTTTTCAGGACCCTCCTAAAAAATAGGATTTTACTTTCTATTCAGGACCCTTCTGAAAAATAGGATTTTACTATCTGTTCAGGACCCTCCTAAAAAATAGAAAATTACTTTCTGTTTAGGACCCTCCTAAAAAATGAGAATTTACTTTCTATTCAGGACCCTCCTGGAAAACGAGATTTTACTTTTTATTCAGGACCCTCCTGAAAAATGAGATTTTACT
Organism: Capsicum annuum; assembly: GCF_002878395.1. Lineage (NCBI taxonomy): Eukaryota > Viridiplantae > Streptophyta > Magnoliopsida > Solanales > Solanaceae > Capsicum > Capsicum annuum. The sequence goes on from NW_025855331.1 coordinate 205,584, forward strand.
TTCTGTTTAGGACCCTCCTAAAAAATGGGATTTCACTTTCTGTTCAGGACCCTTCTGAAAAATGGGACTTTACTTTCAGTTTAGGACCCTCCTGAAAAATGGGACTTTACTTTCTGTTTAGGACCCTCCTGAAAAAATGGGATTTTACTTTCTTTTTAGGACTTTTCTAAAAATGGGACTTTACTTTCTGCTCAGGACTCTCCTAAAAAAATTGAATTTTAATTTTTGTTCAGGACCCTCCTGAAAAATGGGACTTTACTTTCTATTTAGGACCCTCCTGAAAAATGGGACTTTACTTTCTGTCCTGGACCCTCCTGAAAAATAGGATTTTACTTTTTGTGCAGGACCCTCCTGAAAAATAGGATTTTACTTTCTGTTCAGGACCCTTTTGAAAAATGGGACTTTACTTTCTATTCAGGACCCTCTTGAAAAAATGGAATTTTACTTTCTACCCTTCTGAAAAATGGGACTTTACTTTCTGTCTAGGACCCTCCTGAAAAATGAGATTTTACTTTCTATCCAGGACCCTCCTGAAAAATGGGATTTTACTTTCTGTTCAGGACTCTTCTTAAAAATGGGATTTTACTTTTTGTCCAGGACCCTCCTGAAGAATGAGATTTTACTTTCTATTCGGGACCCTCCTGAAAAATGGGACTTTACTTTCAAAAAATAAAATCTTTCTTTATCTTAATCTTTGTTTGGGATAATATTCGTTCTAGTTTTGATTTTTATTTCAGGAGCCCGCCTGAAGAACAGGGTGATGAAATTGGAAGATGATTGAAAATTGCAAGTTAGGAGCCCGCCTGAAGAACAGGGTGAAGGAATTGAAAGCCAAGCAACAAGTTAAAGAAATTGCAAGTCAGGAACCCGCCTGAAGAATAGGATGATGAAAATCAAGACAAGAGCCCAAAAGAAGCTGCATAGATAGGATTTTGTAATTTTATTTATGTTTTAACTTGTAATTTTCATTCTAATGTAATAACAGAGCCGCAGACCGAAACCTCGATGGGACCTCACTCGACTCTCCAACTCGGTATAGTCCATCTCTTTTCAATCTTTTGACATACCGGTCGGTCACTTGATTCCCTCATAACTAGGGTAGTTAGGATGTCCTAAGTCAAGATTCGATTGTCCTCCTTCCTTCGAATAATGATCGGGACAAAATTCTGTCTCGTTTTCTACTTCTTTATATGAAAACACTCTGTATTTACATTTAAAGGGGTCATGATGTAGACACGTAATTTCGTCCCTTCACAACTTAGTTTTATTGTTTACCCCATCTTACCACGTATCCTATCCACGTGGCAATTTTTCCATAAGAAAAACAAAATAAATAACCACCTCATCACTTTATTTATTTTATTTATTTTTATCCTTATCCAAAATAACAAATCCTAACAAATTTTATCTTGTTTTAAATATCCCAACATCCTCTCCAATTAAAAGAAGACACCTCACACCTCACCACCCATACCCCTAGCCTCACCTACCCAACCCCTACCCCCTCACCCGTTCACGTGCACCCCCTACCCCACCCCCTTTTTATCACATTTTTCTTTTCATTTTTGGATAAGGAGAAAGGTAATACATCACAACAACTTGAAGGGGAGCCCACACCATATATATACACAGGATATACGCACAAAAGGGGGGATTGGATCATCAACTTCATCACACACACACAAAAAACCACGCACAAGAGGCCATAGGAACACCATTGTTTTTCTTCTTTCTTTCTCCTTTTTGGCAAGACACGTACACAGATACATGCAAAATCGCACACACACATAAATAATGGAGAAACAGTAAAAAAAATGGAGAGATTAAAATGAGTTTAAGGAAGATATAATCATCTACTCGAGATTTACCGACGATGAAACCCGTTTTCAGTCGCCAGTTGATCGAACCAATCTTAAAATCTCCAAAACCTGTTATTTTCCTCTGATAGTTGAACGAGATCTGGCCGGAGTTTGACTATTTCAATAGATTTTGTTGCCGTCAACTCACCGAAGCTTAGGTCCTTTCATCTTCCAGCTCTCCCAGTGATCTATTCAAGCTTTCCGGTGAAACCTTTCACCGAAATCCACTCCGACTCATCGATTTTGGTCAAGTCAGTCCCGAAATCCCCAAATTTCTCAGTTTCCCATGGTTCATAGTTTCGAGTGTCAAACTTATCGATATCGAGCTGGGATTTCATCGCGGTTGAGGTTTTCGAGTCGGGTTTCGAGCTCAGATTTCTTTAATTCTTATTATCAACGAAATTTGATTATCAGAAGGTCCATCTCTACAAATCTTGCTCCTTATTTTATTTTAATTTGGTGTATTAATGTTGTGACTAGCGCGTTTCGTGATGATTGATGATATAGTTTTGATCGTATGTTCGAATATCAATTATTGTCGTGGCTTTGATTGGTTATTTCTATATTGAAGTTGATTGTTTGATTGAAAAATAAGATTTGGGGGGCGGGAATTAAAATGTTGGTAAAGAAATTAATATTTGTTAATTTTGATATATTGATGATATTAAAGTGTGATAGTATCATGATAAGTCGAATTGGATAGGCAAAGTTGAGGTTTGGATAGGCATAAATTTAGGAATGATGTTGTAACGCACTGAAAAATGGGTCCCGGAGCGTCACACGGTGCTTGAGGCTACGAGTAGCCCCAAGCTAACCCTTTGAGTCATTTTCATTCAGTTCAACACAAATCAACGGGGTTTTCATAAATAGCCCTTAAATATCAACAGAGTAATCATCATCCAAGAATAAAAGAATTTCAGAAAGATAACAAAATACGACTTATTAGTCAACTTCTAACATCTATACTAGTCTGACAAGCCTCTAAGAAAATTAATAAAACCAGCGAGCCATTGAGACATGCCCCAACTGACTGATACTCAGTTATCAAATGTAAACAATTCCGTGAAACCAACATCAGACATCACGTCCTTGGAACATAAGGACTCACCACAACAGAAGATATAGAACAGCGTGCCCAAAAATCACGGTCAAACCTTGAACTGAGCACCTGAACCTATATTTCGAGAAAATGGTCAGTACCATGGAAAGAAATCGAGTATATGGGGGTGTATGCAGTTGTATAAACATTATCATCATAAATATTTATAAGAAATATGCAGGATGTATGAAAGACTCACATAGCCCGAAGAAAATCATCATAACCATGAGAGGATGAAATAAGTACAATAACACATGTGAGTCATCATATAATTTGTCAATCACTTTCAGTTCATCAACAATATCAATTCTCATAATATAAATATCATTTAAATCTTTCGAAAGAATAACTTTCACAATTCCACTTTCAAATCACTTCACCATTCACCATAGACACAAGGAAACACACACACACTGGGAGATCCTATAACCAACATAAACCATGTGAGCTACATGGAGTCCAACTACAACCCACTTTGCGGAGAGCCGTCCTATCTTTGCCATCGGAGTAGGACTATCGATATCAAATCCACACAAACTAGTGATCACTATATAAATCAGCCTCAGGCTCACTCCTACGGGGGCACGTAGTTCTAGGAAAGTAAGGTTGCTTTATACCTCCCACTCGGTGCTAAAGATTTCTCCCAAACTTAGCTCAAATTATTTCAAAGACAATCTACAACAAAAAATTTCAGTAATATATAAATATACATCGGGAGCCATCATGCTTCCCATCTATCAAAATCAACCACGTTGTGGATTTCTTTCACACTAGAGTTCAAAATAACTCCATTAAGATCAAAAGGTCAAATCATTTAAAATATCTCAAATATTCAACATCAACTTGCTTATAACACACACTTTTTAAAAAAACACAATTTCCAATGGGATTTCTGACCCAAATATCAAAATTATGATAAATATCATTCAAAATTCATGCTTTATATCTCCACACATGTAAATTCATCTTTAAAAATCATAAACATCAATATTTCATAATAATCATCATAAGATATGGGTTCATGCTTCAAATTCGTAAAAAATAAATAAAAATCATGCCTTTGTAAAGAAAATTACTTTTGGACACAAGAACGAAAGAGAGTTCTTGTTGAAAATCCCACATACCTTGAATGATGAACTTTAGATCGGTACTCATTTTTGAGATGTTAATCGTGCCTTTGAATGATGGTTCTTGGAGTTCTTGAACTAGGAACTTGGAATCTTAAATTAATTTGCAGAATTTAATGGTGAACTTTGAAGATTCTTGAAGTTGGATGTAGGAGCTTAGGGTTTTCTTTTTGATAGAATTTGATGAAATATAACATATAATGCTTCTAATAGGCTTTAATATAAGGTTTGGATGGATTTTGGGTGAGGGGGAATGACCAAAACGCCCCTAAAAATTAAATAATTTTTGAATCTGTCCTTTGGTGGACTGTTTTGATAGTCTGAAGTAGATCTACCATAACGTTTTACTCCGATATCCAAATTAGATGAAACTAATTTCATTAGAAAGAGGACTCTCATATATTTCCGTTGATATATATTATCTCACTCAGATCATTGTGTATAAGGAGTTATGATCGTTTGAAGTCGACCCAAAAATTTGCTTTTGATAGGCTGAAGTAGATCGACCATAACGTTTTGCTTCGATAGACAAATTGGATGGAACCAATTTCATTGGAAAGAGGACTAGTAGAGATTTCCGTTGATATATAGTAGATCACCCAGATCATTATGTAAAAGGAGTTATGATCGTTTAAAGTTGGAGCAAAAATACGCCAGGCCTGCATGTTACTATTCACTACTATTCACGGTTCGATCGGAATGTTCATAACTCGTCGCTCGGGTGTCCGTTTTGGATGATACACATATCGTTGGAAATATTATTCGATACTCTACGCAATGGTGGGTCATAATATAAGACATTCCGCACGGAAAATTTATAATTCATTCTAGAAGATAGAACCCAACACATTTATGCACAAAATTTCAACAAAAAATTTCCCGGGGTATTACTTCATCCCCCCTTTGAAACATTCGTCCTCGAATGCCACTATACATGCCAAAATTAGATAGGGAATAGAGCATATAGCTGAAACTATTCATTAGACTCATCGCCACATCGTTTCTCACTCCGAATGCAACATAGAATGCATAAATTCAAGAAACTACAGCTGAACACATAATAAATGACAGCTGAACTGCTGCAACTTTTATCAAGAGTGCATGATTTTGGAAAGAACGGTACCCTCAGCTTGATCGGAGTTCGCAGAAAATAGGTGTGGGTACTTGGATCGCATATCCGCCTCAGCTTCCCAAGTTTCACCCTCAACAAATTGGTTTCGCCACAACACCTTGACCAATGGAACTTCTTTGTTCCTTAGTCTTCAAACACTGAAATCAAGAATCTCAATAGGAATCTCATCAAAAGAAAGATTTTCTTGAATGTCAGCACTCACAGAGGAATCCACTACCACAGCTTCGCTAATATTCTTTCTAAGTATGGAGACATGGAATATTGGATGAACAGAGGACAACTCGGAAGGCAACTCGACCTCATAATCTACCTTACCAACACGACTAAGAATTTTGTAAGGACCAACATAATGGGGACTAAGCTTCCCCTTCTTTCCGAATCTCTTCACCCCTCTCATGGGTGAAATTTTCAGATACACTAGGTCACCAACTTCAAACTCAAGGTCTCTCCTTCTAACATCCGTATATGACTTCTAACAACTCTGAGCAGTTTACAACCTTTCGGTAATTAACTTAACTTTTTCCATAGCCTCAAATACCGAATCAGGACCACTCACAGCCGCTTCACCCACCTCAAACCAACCTATGGGTGATCTACACTTCTTCCCATATAAGGATTCAAAAGGAGCTATGCCAATACTAGAGTGTAAACTGTTATTGTAAGCAAACTCTATCAACGGTAAGTGATCATCCCAACTTCCCTTAAAGTAAGGTTTACAAGCTCTCAACATATCCTCTAAGGTCTGGATGGTCCGCTCAGCCTTACCATCGGTCTGCGAATGAAAAGCAGAACTCAAAAGCACTTAGGTACCAAGACCTTTCTGAAAAGCTTTCCAAAATTGCAAAGTGAAATGAGTACCCCTATCCGAAATGATAGACAAGGGAACTCCATGCAGTTTGACTAGCTCTTAGATATACAATCTAGCATAATCCTCAGCAATATATGAAGTATGAACAGGCAAGAAATGAGCAGACTTAGTCAACCTATCAACCACAACCCAAATGGAATCATAATGGCATCGGGAAGGAGGTAAACCAATCATAAAATCCATATTTATCTCTTCCCACTTCCAGGTGGGAATACTAAACTCTTGCATCATACCACCAGGTCTTTGGTGTTCAACCTTAACTTGTTGGCATGGTGCACACTTGGCTACAAACGCTGCTATATCTTTCTTCATGCCACTCCACCAATAGATTTCCCATAAGTCTCGGTACATCTTGGTGGCACCAGGATGAATAGAATATCGAGCCCCGTGCACTCCAGGCATAATCCTCTATCTCAGATCATCAACATTCAGGACGCACGATCTACCCTGCAATCTCAACACACCATCTCCTCCTTGGGAGAAAACCTCTACTTTTTGGTCCTTGACTGACTCCTTCAGTCTGACCAAACTAGCATCTAAGTATTGCTTTTCCTTCACTTCCGAAACCAAGGAGGATTCGAAACTACTCTGAACCCCTATACTACCTTCAGCAGAGTCAAACAACCTAGCCCCCAATCTAGCCAAACGATGTACATCACGAGCCAAATCGTTCTTACCTTCTACCACATGCGAAACACTACCCATGGACACTCTACTTAGGGTATCTGCCACAACATTGGCCTTGCCCGGATGGTACAACACACTCACATCATAGTCCTTTAATAATTCTAACTATTGTCTCTGCATAAGATTCAATTCTCTCTGGGTAAACACATACTGCAGACTCTTATGATCAGTGAAAACATCAACATGGACACCATACAAATAGTGTCTCCAGGTTTTCAAAGCAAACACAGCTGCAGCCAACTCAAGGTCATGGGTGGGGTAATTTTTCTCATGGGGTTTCAACTGTCTAGAAGCATAAGCTATCACCTTACCCTTCTGCATCAATACGCAATCTAATCCAACTTTCGAAGCATCACAGTACACCACAAAACCATCAATACCATCAGGCAAAGTCAAAACAGGGGCTGAAGTGAGTCGAGTCTTCAACTCCTGAAAACTCTTCTCATAAGATTCGAACCACAAGAACTTCACTTTCTTTTGGATCAACCGAGTCATAGGAGACGTTATAGAGGAGAAACCCTCAACAAAATAGTGGTAATAGCTAGCTAAATCCAAGAAACTTCGAATATCAGTCAGATAAATAGGTCTAGGCCAATTTCTAACAGCTTTGGTCTTTTGGGGATTAACTCCAATACCCTTGGAAGAAATGATATGACCCAGAAAAGCAACTGACCTTAGCCAAAACTCATACTTACTGAACTTGGCAAATAACTTATGATCTCTAAGGGTTTGCAAGACAGTTCGGAGATGATCAGAATGTTCATCCTCACTACGGAAGTACACCAGTATATCATCGATGAACACTATGACAAACATATCAAGATATGGTCTGAACACTCAATTTATGAGGTCCATGAAAGCTGTTGGGGATGTCACACTCCCTAAATTTGAGTTGATGAGAGTCGAAACGAAGGTCTATCTTTGAGAAATAACTTGCACCTTGCAATTGGTCAAACAAATCATCTATTCTCGAAAAGGGGTACTTTTTTTTGAAGGTGACTTTATTCAGTTGGCGGTAATCAATGTATATACGCAAAGAGCCATATCTTTTCTCACAAACAACATAGGAGCACCCCAAGGAGAAACACTGGGCCTTATGAAACCCTTATACAGTAGATCTTTGAGTTGTTCTTTCAACTCCTTAAGTTCTGCAGAGGCCATACAGTAAGAAGGAATAAAAATGGGCTGAGTATTGGGAAGAAGATCAATCCCAAACTCTATTTCTCTATCAGGAGATATCCCCTGGAGATCATCCTAAAAGACATCAGAAAACTCATTGACGACATTAACAGACTGGAGAGTTGGAGTCTCAGACTTAGTGTCTTTGACTCTAACCAAATGGTAAATACACCCCTTGCAAATAAGCTTTCTAGCTTTGAGGTAAGAGATAAAATAACTCTTAGGTGACACAGAATTCCCAGACCACTCAAACACAGATGCACCCAAAAACTGAAACTTGACCACTCGGGTCCGACAATCAATAGAGGCATAAGAAGAATACAGTCAGTCCATAGCCAGAATCATATCAAAATCTACCATGTCTACATCAATCAGATCAGCCAACAAGACTCTATGAAGAACGGTAACAAGACACTTTTTATAAACTTTCTGGGCAACAATCGAATCACCCACTGGGGTAGAAACTAGGATAGGCTCAGGAATAATCTCAAGACTCATTTCAAAATTCACAGCAATCAAAGGTGTAACATATGAGAAACTGGATCCAGGATCCAACAAAGCATACACATCAAACTGAAATATATAATGCATACCAGTAACAATATCGGGAGATTCCTCCTATTCCTAGCAGGACGGTAAAGCATAAAATCTATTCTGGAGCTGCCCGCCAGCATTGCTAGAAGAGGCGCCCTGAGCTGGGGCTGGGCGAGTTGTTGGAACTGGAGCACTATTAGTCTGAGTCTGGGTCTGAGGGCGATAGTCACGATGCCCTTGTCCATCCTGTGGACAATCTCTAACTCTGTGACCCATGTCACCACACCGAAAAAAACCCCTCTTCTTACCCCAACACTCACCCTAATGATCCCTACCACACTTAGGACATAGGGGATGATTTGGCTTACTGCCAGTACTGTACTGGTACCTGGATACATATAACCTGCTACCTTACTCCTGCCTACCTCTAGGGATGGGAGCACTATCAGATGATGGTGCTGGCATAGATGTATGATCCTGATACTGAGGACGACTCCCTCCCTATGATCTAGTCTGACCCTGTCCGTGCTGCTCAGACATAGATCTCTTATTCCCTCTCATTCTATCTCTCTCCTTAATCTCACTATTCAGTATAGTAGACCTACCCTTCTTAACCACATAACTAGACACTCCAGTCACAAACTTACTCATACTAGCCCGATTATCAGACACTAAGTCAGGAGCATACTTGGCCAACTAATTAAACTTTAAACAGTACTCCCTAATAGTCATAGAGCTATATCGCAGGTTCATAAACTCTTCCACTTTTGCCTCCCTTATCTCCAAAGGTAAAAACTTATCCAGAAATGCATCGTGGAACTCTTGCCAAGTTGTAGGGATAGCTCCTTCATCTCTACCTTTCCTCCAAGCAACAACCTAGTCATAAGCAAAGTCTTTCAACCTATACGCAGCTAACTCCACACTATGTTCCTCAGATACATGCATCACCTGAGTAATCTTTCGCACCTCCTCTAAAAACAATCGTGGATCCTCATCAGACTTAGACAAATAGAATTCTGGGGGATTAATTCGCATAAAGTCATGAATCCTGGTAGCAGCTGAATCACCTCCCTGCTGCTGTGGAGCCGGGGCCGAGTTTGCCTGAATATTTATAGTAATAGCTTGGGCCAACGCTTGAAAGGCTGCTCGAAATTTAGTATGAGATACGTTTTTATTCAATGGGTCAGCAATTTGAGGTTGTTGACCATCATTATTTCTTCTCACTCGATGTGGAGGCATATTTCTGAAAGAGGAGAGCACAAATTAATAGCAGAGAGAGACACTTTAAGCACGATAGACTTCTGAAAGAAAGAATCATACTTTTTCCTAAAACGTCTTATAGCCTCTTTCTCATAGATGTGGTGCGCTACACACTGATAATCAAGACTCTACTTAACGTGGCTTGTCAGACTCCCTAGGACACCTTAAAACCTTAGGCTCTAATACCAAGTTTGTAACGCCCCAGAAAATGGATCCCGGAGCATCACACGATGCTTGAGGCTACGAGTAGCCCTAAGCAAACCCTTTGAGCCATTTTTATTTATTTCAACACAAATCAATGGGGTTTTCATAAATAACCCTCAAATATCAACAGAGTAATCATCATCCAAGAATAAAAGAATTTTAGAAAGATAACAAAATAAGACTTATTAGTCAACTCCCAACATCTATACTAGTCTGACAAGCCTCTAAGTAAATCAATAAAACCAGCAAGCCATTGAGACATGCCCCAACTGACTCATACTCAGTTATCAAATATAAACAATTCTGTGAAACCAACATTAGACATCACATCCTTGGAACATGAGGACTCACCACAATAGAGAATATAGAACAGCGTGCCAGAAGAATCACTGTCAAACTTGGAACTGAGCACCTGAACCTATATTTTGAGAAAATGCAGCCCACATCCAAAGATGTGGGTCAGTACCATGGAATGGAACCAACTATATGTGGGTATATGCAGTTGTTTAAACATCATCATCATAAATATTTATAAGAAATATGCAGAATATATGAAAGACTCACATAGCCCGAAGAAAATCATCATAATCATGAGAGGATGAAATAAGTACAATAACACATGTGAGTCATCATATAATTTGTCAATCACTTTCAGTTCATCAACAATATCAATTCTCATAATCTAAATATCATTTGAATCTTTCGAAAGAATAACTTTGACAATTTTACTTTCAAATCACTTCACCATTCACCATAGACACAAGGAAACACACACACACTAGGAGATCCTATAACCGACATAAACCGTGTGAGCTACATGGAGTCCAACGTACAACCCATGTTGGGGAGAGCCATTCTATCCTTGTCATCGAAGTAGGACTATTGTATCAAATCCACACAAACTAGTGATCACTATATAAATCAGCCTCAGGCTCACTCCTATGGGGGCACATAGTTCTAGGGAATTAAGGTCACTTTATACCTCCCACTCGGTGCTAAAGATTTCTCCTGAACTTAGCTTAGATCATTTCAAAGACAATCTACAACAAAATAATTTAAGTAATATATAAATATACATTGAGAGCCATCATGCTTCCCATCTATCAAAATCAACCATATTGTGGATTTCTTTCACACTCGAGTTCAAAACAACTCCATTAAGACCAAAAGGTCAAATCATTCAAAATATCTCAAATATTCAACATCAACGTATTTATAACACACACTTTCTAAAAAACCCACAATTTCCAATGGGGATTCACGACCCAAATATCAAAATCATGATAAATATCGTTCAAGATTCATGTTTTATATCTCCACACATGTAAATTCTTCTTTCAAAATCATAAACATCAAGATTTCATAATAATCATCATAATATATGGGTTCGTGCTTCAAATTTATAAAAATCAAATAAAAATTATGTCTTTGTAAAGAAAATTACTTTTGGGCACAAGAACGAAAGAGAGTACTTGTTGAAAAACCCCACATACCTTGAATGATGAACTTTAGATCGGTACTCATTTTTGAGATGTTAATCGTGCCTTTGAATGATGGTTCTTGGAGTTCTTGCACTAGGAACTTGGAATCTTAAATAAATTTGCAGAATTTAATGGTGAACTTTGGAGGTTCTTGAAGTTGGATGTAGGAGCTTAGGGTTTTCTTTTTGACGGAATTTGATGAAATATAACATATAATGCTTCTAATAGGCTTTAATATAGGGTTTGGACGGATTTTGGGTGAGGGGGAATGACCAAAATGCCTCTAAAAATTAAATAATTTTTGAATCTGTCCTTTGGTGGACTGTTTTGATAGTCTAAAGTAGATCAACCATAACGTTTTACTCCGATATCCCAATTGGATGAAACCAATTTCATTAGAAAGAGGACTCTTATATATTTCCATTAATATATAGTATCTCACCCAGATCATTGTTTATGAGAAGTTATGATCATTTGAAGTTGACCCAAAAATTCATTTTTGATAGGCTGAAGTAGATCGACCATAACTTTTTGCTTCGATAGACAAATTGGATGAAACCAATTTCATTGGAAAGAGAACTTATAGAGCTTTCCATTGATATATAGCAGATCACCCAGATCATTATGTACAAGGAGTTATGATCGTTTAAAGTTGGAGCAAAAATACGCCAGGCCTCAGTTCTTTTTCCTGCACGTTTTACTGTTCACTACTATTCATGATTCGATCGGAATGTTCATAACTCGTAGCTCGGATGTCCATTTTGGATGATCCACATATCGTTGGAAATCTTATTCTATACTCTACGCAATGGTGGGTATTAATCTAAGACATTCTGCACGAAAAATTTATAACTTATTCTAGAAGATATAACCCAACACGTTTACGCATAAAATTTGAACGAAAAATTTCTTGGGATATTAAAGATGTTTGGTTGAATGTGTGAATGTGCATGTGAATAGTATTTTACTTTATTGCACAAGATTTGAAGATGTATTCATTCACCGGGGAATGCCTCGAGGGTATTCGTGTTTATTCATCGGGGAATACCCCAAAGTATTTTGTACCCGGAGGGCGTTCACGATCAAGGCCCAGGATGTTAGGTGGAGAAAGAAAGGGAGTGTAGTTTAGGATTAGCCTAGAATAGAGTAGGTTTATCTTTTCTGCATTTTTCTATTTCAGGACTGTATAATTGGACTGGACATTGAATTTTCGTTTTTGTTTTGTTTGTCTAATTAATTATTTTGCGTGCTTTGTATGGTTTATACATTCATAGTGTTAAATTAGCCGATATGCTCTACCAAGAGACCATGGTCAAACCACGAGATTGAGGGGTGTCTAACACCTTCCCCTCGGTCAATAGAATTCCTTAGCCGGAATCTCTGTTCGCAAACGAGTTTTTTAAAGAGTCATATTATTTCGAAAAGGATTTTCCAAAGGTGACTTGGCACACCGGATTATGTCAAGTGGCGACTCTGAATTTAAATGTAAATAATCCTTTTTTAAAATAAATTTTCATCCTTTTGTCACTTTGGTAATAAAAACCCTTGCGAACTTAAAATCTTTCTTTCTTTTTTATCAAAAAAAGGATGTGACACTTGCATCTCTTTGTTTCCATAAAGATACACATTCGATTTCCTTATGTAATAAGTTGTGTTATATGGGTCATCGCCGTTTTGTTCCTATGAACCATCCATGGACTAGAAATAGAGTTTTATTTGATGGAAAAGTTGAAATGGGGGCTGCACATATTCCTTTAACAGGTGTTGAAGAACATGTGCAATTACAAGCTTTAGGCAATGTGACTTTTGGTAAAGGCCAAAAAAGAAAGCATAATATTTCTAACGATGCTAATAATTGGAGGAAGAAAAGTATCTTTTTAAAATTGTCTTATTGTGATGGTCTTCACTTACGACATAACCTTGATCCAATGCACATAGAAAGAAATATGTATGAAATTTTTTTATCATCTATGATGAGTATGGTTGGAAATACAAATGACATATTGAAAAGTAGATATGATATGGTGGACCTTGGAGTTAGGCAAAGTTTGCATCAAATTGAGGATGGAGATAATATTTTGTTACCAGTGGCATGCTATGCTTTGTCCCCTGAAGAGAAGTTGAAGTTATGCCACTTCTTAGCTAAATTGAAGGTGTAATAACCCGCATTTTTTGGGTTAGAACGTAAATCGTCATTCCTAATCATAAAACCAATGACTCCTATGTAAATATAAGTATGTTAATTAATTAGGTAGTGTGGAAATCTAGTTGAGCATGAATTTAGATCATAAAGGTCCCTTAATTCAAAGGCAAGTTGAAAACTTTCCTATCGATTGAGTTTTAGTGAGTGTCTAAACTTGGGTCAACTTCCATCAACCATAAATTCTTGTATATAATGAGTTAGAGGGTATACTATATATCAAATGAAAGGTCTTTGAATTTTCTTTCCAATGCTTTTTGTTTTACCTTAATTCAATATCAGAGCAAAAAGTTATACTCATTTTACTTTAGCATGTTTGTCTGTCAACAAAGTGACGACCTGAATTGATAGGCCATCACCTAAGTGACGACCTATCAGCCAAGTCATCACCCCAAACCAGTGAGCCACTATTTTCAGTTTTCAAGTGACGACTTGAGTTGATAGGCCATCACCTAAGTGATGACCTATCAGCCCAAGTCGTTACCCAGACCAGCAACTCATAAAATTAGCTTCCAAGTGACGACCTGAGTTGATAGGCCATCACCTAAGTGATGACCTATCAGCTTAAGTCATCACCCACGTCCAGCAACTCCAAAAATCAGATTTTGAGTGATGACTTGGTGAGATAGGTCATCACTTGGTTGATGACTTATCAACCAAAGTTGTCACCCTTAAAATTCAGTAATTCCTATTTGAATTTGGAGTGGCATTTTGGTATTTTCCCCACCCCAAATTTCTCCTACATGATTTAAATCATCCAAAATAGGTTAGAATCGATCTTTTATCAGTTTTACAACATATAAAATCCTCTCCACTCTCAAGAACATGATCAAACTAGGGTTTTCTCTAAGTTTAAGATTTCAAGAAAAAGGTCAAGATTAGATTTCAATCTTCAAACTAAACAACACAAGGTACGTGGGGTTTTCCTAAACTACATGGGCATGTTTAAATTATTTTAGTTAAGTTAAAATTTTAATAAATCATGAATTTACAAAAGGGTCTTGAATTTACATTTATAATTATGCATTGTGAATCCTTCTTGAAGATAATGTTTTGGTCTTGAGGCCTTACCCCTTAAACTCGATTTTATATATATATATATATATGTATGTATGTATGTATGTATGTATGTATGTATGTATGTATGTATATATGCCTGTGGTTTGATGTTTGGAATTTGAATTGAGAGCAATAAGAATTATAATTCCTCTCTTGTTATAAATCCCCTTGTTTTAATATGATATGAATTATTTTTTTTCATACTAAAAAGCGTGTTATGAATGCCTTTATTGTTGGTTAAGACTTGATTTTGATTATGATTTAAAGAGAGGGTGTTTCTTTTTTATACAAAGATGATTTTAAATATTTACATGGGTTTTCACAAAATACTTAACCACCACATGTTTGATGAAGTGTTGAAAAGAGAGAATCTCTGCATAGTTTGAAATGTGTATTGAAAATAAGAACCCTCTTGCATTTTTTAATTAATTTGGTGGTCTAAACATTGTTTTACTTAAAAAGAGTTGTAACTTGATAATGTATGGCTGAGAAATATGACTTACAAGTCTTGGTATGACGATACCAAATAAGATAATGCCATAATAGACTCAGAAAAGAACATAAGTTTAGAACAGGTTATAAATGGGCACCAAGAGAGTTAGGTGGTTACCCAAAGTAGGCATGAGTCATACGATTCGTGTTCAAAATCGTGTTTTACCGATAAGGGTTTATTATATCCTCAATGAGGGATTATACGTTTGCCTAGTGCCCTATGGCGTATCAGATTCAGATACTCCAACCCTTGTGGCAATCTTGGGTTGGGGGCTTGGCCGCCGAGTTTAGGGAAGATCCTATATAGCCCATGGGATACTTTTAGACATGTAAGGTGTACCACCTAGCTTGGAAGTAAAACAAAGAAAAAGGGATTGCACTCACAGAATTTCTTTAAGATCTTATGTAACTGCCCATAAGTTTTAAAATTATTTCATGCATTAGGTTTTGGTGAAATGCTCTCACTTATGTTATTTATTAAAGTACATTATTTTGGATTGCTTTACGTACCAGTACATATGTATTGACCCCCTTTATCTCAGGATCTTAAGCACAGTCTCGGGGTCCCATCCAGCAATAGGCTTGAGTGCGTCAAAAGTTGCAATTGGTGAGCCTTCACTATTCCAAAAGGCCTGATTTTCAAATTTTTTTGTTATCTTCTGTTTATGGTCTACTGCGGCCTTGTACCAGTTTTAGACAAGATATTGATTCCTCTGTATTAGAGATTTCGCAGACTGTTGTTAGATATTGTTACAAATTATGGAATTCCATTTTGAATTATTCCTTTGAATTATATTATTTGACCATGATTCCATATCGATATGTATTTCTGCATTGTCTTTTATAGTATGTAAACATGTGTATGATATCCAGAAAGTAAAGGGCGTTTGGGCCTTCATCGTTCAGGATGCTCGTCACGGCCAGGGTCTCAGCTCGAGTTATGATAGAAGGTTCCAAATGCCTTTTCATCAAATATTTCTAGGTATGTTAACGTGCTTGAAAAAAAGATACATGGATTGAAGTGTCATGATCATCATGTATATGGCAAGATATTTTACCAGTAGTTATACGTGATTTCTTGCCTAAGGAAGTTTGTGAACTAATTATTGCCTTAGGCAAATTTTTCAAGAATCTATACTCTAAATGCCTGACAATTAAAGATCTTGATATCCTTGAGGTTAAAATTCCTATCATATTGTGCAAACTTCAAATGGTTTTTCTTCTGCCGTTTTTTGTTATCATAATTCATTTTCCAATTCACTTGGCAAGAGAGGCAAAACTTGGTCGACCCGTTCAATATCGGAACATGTACCCTTTTTAGAGATATTGTATCATTCAAAAATTTAAATGTCAATATATATAAAATATCATATTCTATAATTATAAAAATGAGATATCTTTATATAGGTATTTGCGAGAACTTAAAGCATAAAATAACAACAAAGGTCGTCTAGAAGGTTCAATTGCTGAAGGGTATTTGGCAGAGGAAAGCCTTACGTTCTGTTCACGATATCTAAAGAACATCTCAACTAAGTTTAATAAATCAACTAGAAATGACGATGAATCTGTGTCAAATGGTGAGATGTCTATCTTTAAACACAGTGGGCAAACAAAAGGGGCTTCAGATGGAGTAAATAGGCTACCTCATGATAAGATCAATCAAGCATGTATTTATGTGCTTCAAAATTATGAAGAGATTTCACAATACATGGAGTAAAACTCTTATTATTTCAAATATAATTTGACATTAATATAATTCAGTTAATCTTAACTAACACAAATTGTAGGGAATACATGAGACAGATTGAAGTAGAAGGTCCAACGCTTTCTCCTAAGGTTCATAACAATGGATTTTTTAATTGGTTTTATGCACGCGTAGGTGTCTAATTATACGACACAATAAATATTAGCATATTTCAAGGTTCTTATACTAGTCATAATTGTGTTGCTTGTTTGTGTAGATATTTTTACTATCTTCACAAGGCCGTGCAAATGATGAGCTCATAAGTCTAGTTGTTGGTCCAAAACCACTGGTATATTGATATTTAACATGTATGATCAATGGATTTAGATTTCAAATAAAAGATCTTATGAGAAAAACACAAAACAGTGGAGTTCTTGTGAGAGGAGATGTTTCAGACTCTAATATGAAGTATTATGGGGTATTGAAGGATATCTATGAGTTACGTTATACTGGAAATAGAAAATTTCATATGTTCAAGTGTCATTGGTGAGATATAGCTCACCTAGGAAGTGGATATAAGATTGAAAAATATGGTTTTACAAGTGTGAATACTCATTGTGTGTTGAATACAAATGAGTCATTTGTGTTGGTATCTCAGTATGAACAAGTCTTCTATTTGAATGATTTGGTCGATAAAGATTGGCTTATTGTTGTAAAGACTAATCCTCGTAACCCTTTTAATGTGCCTGAAGCTGAAAAAGAAGCATCATTGAAGGACGAAGTTTATTAACAAGATGAAGTTGAAGATGTTTTGTGTGCTAATAATCAAGAAACTGATATTGAGGTGTCTTTGCATAGGGATGATGTTGAACCAGAAACCGTTTTATGAACCAATGATCAAGAAAATGAGAAAGATGATTAATGAAAATTATAAAGGAGTTTCAGATAATGAATAAAGTGAAGAAGAGTTTCTTGATAATAATGATGGAGAAGAAATGATATATCTTGCCGAAGATTGAGAAGAAATGACTGAAGAGAAGTTCTTCATATTTTGTGCTCTTATTAGGCTGGCATTTGTTTTGAGAAGTTATGATTAGGCTGATATCTGGTGTTTTATGTTCTTAATAGGATGACATCTTGTATTTTATGTTCTTATTATGATACCTTGTATTTGGCGTTGTTATGTGTGCAACTTTTATTTATAAATAAAATTAGCGTTTTAGTAGAATCTATAATTTTAAACAGTTCAACAAACTGTTTGATATTTTATAATTATTTGATTTAATGTTTTATTTTATAAATTGATATTTTCCTCGACAGTAGATGTATATTTTGTCTTCTTTAATTTCTGGTTCTGATACATTTCACCTTTTAAACCTAATGTTGCAGGAAATGAGAGAAGTTGGATGAGGTAAAAGTGGAAGAGGAGGTACAAGACGTGGACATGGACATGGTAGCTTTCCAGAACATGTAAGTTCTGAAACAACATCTCATTCACAAATACAACCAATAGGAGTTATTGCGCCTTCCTTGGAGACTGGAAAGTCATCCAATCCAAACCAAGGGCCTCTACAAATAGAACAAATGTCAAGTGACCCTTTCCAAAGGACATCCCCAGAGACACAATAATCAAGAAATCTAGATGAAAATGTACGACTTAGCCTAGGGGCCGAAACTAGTGCAAGTTAGTTCATGATTAACTTCTCTTCTTAATACTTCCGAACATATACATAAGCACTGTTATGTCATCCTGCAGTTTTGCTTCTTAAGGTATTACAATATAATGAACTAATGCAGGTTAAAGTCCTATTTGCAATCTATTGAAGTGCCTGTCAAAGAATTTAGTACTGTGATGTGTTTATTTTTCTTTGGAAACTAATGGAATTTCATATTATTTCATATGGAAGGATGACAAAAATAGTCATAGATTGTTACATATGATGTTGAAACAAGCTAACAGTAGTCAGATTGTCAAGCTTAAGCATGATACCAGCAGAATCATGTGCCTTCTTAGAGGTAAACTATGGGATCAAAGCTCAAGTCATTTCCTCAGACATATCATTACCAGTTCGAATAAAATTCCTTGCTCAATGTCCATGAGCAACATACACAAGAGACATTGCAACAACAAGTGTTGTTGCTGAAGATAACATGGTCTAGAAATTCTTCTTTTTTTGTGCTTTAGCTTCTGAAAACCGCAAGAACTCAACTTGTCTCTGCATCTCCTCAACTTTTTTCGCTTTACTCTTGATAGCATTTATGATGGCTTCCAAAGCATTCAAGATTTCCTCGGACTTACTATTTGTTAACTCATACTTGCACTGCATAGCACTAACTTTCTTTTGTGTTTCATCGAGTGAGGTTTGCACACTAGCAATCTCCTTGTTCAACACTTGACATTGGGTTTTCAACTCTTCTCTTTCTCTAACAACATTGAGGTAATCAGCCTTGGTTTTCTCAACCTCTTCCGCTATTTTTTTAATATGATCCTTCATTTCTTCAATCTATTTTTCCATGTATATACCATTTTGTTCCTCATCAACAAATCGCTTTTGTGGTTCATCCTTCTCAATAGAAACTCATTTGAAATCAGCCTTATACTTTCCAAATTCAGATTCCAAATTCTTCAATTTCTCTTCTTGACCATTGTGAGACACCTCTAATTTAGAAATAACATCCTTGAATTTAGATAATTGTTTCTGCAGTTCAACAATTTTAGTCTCCCTTGTAACTTTTTCCTCTTCTATCTCATTCTTCTCTGTAACCGCTCGCTCAATCTTCTTCTTCTATTTATTTAACTACTTCAAAGCCTCGTCCAATTCCTTTTCAACAACACCTTTTTCCTCGATCAACTCTCAACTTTAATCTCCTTCTCATTTTTTCCCTTCACAAGTTCATTTATCTTATTCTCCATCTCTTCCTTCTTCCTTGATCCTTCCAAACACTTCTCCTCCAACTCCACCAAATTATCACATAGTTTTACCTCCTTCAATTATAATCTTAGTACCATATCAAGACACTCTTTTGTATGTACAAGTGATTTTATCTGTTATCGTTTCTTAATAGTTTGCTTCAAAAGCATGTTGATCAAGTTCTTGAGGTTTTCAAATTTCTCAAAAGTTTCTTCCATTGCTTTAGACTAATTGTTTTTTTCCTTTAACTATTGTTTGTTGTATTTTGGGGTTGTTGTACTTGCAGATCAACTTCTTTTTGGCCATTATATGTAACACCCCGATTTTCTGAACCGGAATGCTACATGGTGCTCATGACCTCGAAGGACCACAAGCTAACCCATGACTGATATTTGTACCTGTATACTGCATAATATATCATAAAATGCAGAAACATAAACATGAAAGGCCATAAGGTTCGAACTGAATAAACGTCTGATAACAAAATGTCTGAAAAAGGTATAACAATACCAAAACAAGTCATAAATACTAAAAATAATAAGATCTGAATATCTAATCTGACATCTAGTCTGAAAGTCTCTAACTGAACTAAATAAGGAGTTGAAGGAACATGTCTCCAACTAACTCCATCTAGAAACTAAATAGTAAATACAGCAAAAATCATATCGTCCTCGAATGAGAAGGACTCACTGCAAACTCTGAACACTAGAATGCTACTGCTGATCTGGAGCTCATGCCTCTAAGCCTATGGTGTAACATAAGAGAAAGCACCATAGCGCAAACACATTAGTACATCTGAATGTACTGAGTATACGAGTGAGGTAGGCTAAATGCAAAGGGTTATATGCATGAACAATGCTAACTAATATGAACATGAGAATACATAAATGCATAAACAACTATAACTGAACTCGTGATGATGCTGAATGTTGACAACATGACTTTACTGTTACTGAGGTGCTGAATAGATAATTGACTATTTATTACAGTTTAAATTATGAAAAACTGGTTTAAATGACTGTGTCTAACAGTCCTAAAACTGAATACTGGTAATGTGAGCTATGAAAACTGATATAGCTGATATAACTGTAATGATCGGACTAATCGATATAACCAATACTGAGCGACTGTATCTGACAGTCTAAGTTCTGATGGAAATATCTAAGTTCCGTTCTACTTGGAGTAACTAAATCTAAGATCAGTCCTATCTAGCGGGTGATCTTTAAATCTAATGATTATGATACTGACTAATCATAGTTGAGTAAGTCCTAGCTAATTGGTGATCTTGAAGTCTATTTAAAATGATAAGAATTGATTGTATCTAACAGAACTGAATCTGTACTACTAAGCTAAGTTGACTGTGTTTGAAAGCCCTAATTCTGTAGTTGAAACTATGGGATGTGTTCATCTAACCGACATACCCCAAGCTAAGCTGACTGGGGTCCAATCTCTTCCCTGACTGGAAAGGTGTCAGTATCGCGCCACCAGTAATGACATCTGCAGTGGAGTCAGTCCTAATCTAGCGGGTGAATCCTGGTATCAGTTCTATACATATAAATATGCTAACGGGTGACCCCTGAGTATGCCAGTCCTATCTAATAGGTGACATCTCGTACCTACGCTGGCAACGTAGTTTTGGAACTTAGGGATTGCTTCTAGGGATCTCAGTCTATTCTAGCAAGTGAACCCCCATCCCTAGGTTCGCTTGGTGTTGAATCCTACTTTTATCTGAAAGAAACTGCACTAAATAACTGGGCTGAACTAAATAACTTAACTAAACTGATTTGTTGAACTGATATTGATTAATTGAACTAAAAATAGTGGTATTGTTTAGTGGAGCTAAAACTGAGTTTACTAGATTCTGATGACGGATGGAATATAATGAGTTCTGAGGACTAATTAAGAGTACTGAAGTTACTGAGATTTACTGTGATTACTAAGGTTACTAAGCACTGAGATTACTGAGAATACTAAACTACTAAGATTACTGAGTTTTCCTGAGTTACATGACTGACTGATTTCTATAGATCATGGCTTGACTGAGAGTATCATGAAAATATGACATGGCTCTAGGCACACAACTATATTTTTCGGGTACAAGTACCCCCAGGACTCGATGGAAGAAAACTGACACACATGACTGACTTGATCATAAGAGTAGAGTCCATAATCCATAATATCATAAATAAGGGATTTCATACTAAGCATGGTTCTCAACAATCTATTTCATGGAAGGAAATTTCATACAACATGTATATACTTGCATAGCTTTCAATATCATGCTCATTACATATTACAACCACAATCCATAATATCATAACTTGGGGAATTTCATGAAGTACATGGGTATTCTACATCTTGTACATGAGTGGGTTTTGCAAGTAAGCATAGCATAATTCCATAAGACTAGTTCATGAGTAATCCAACAGTGTTCACAAGACACATTATCAACATAGATGACATTGAATCATAGAGGCGTATCATGAATCCTTCACTTGGTCACAATTTAGCTATAATGCATGATTTCTAATCTCTTAGGTATTTTATCAAACACCTTACATGCACAACTTAGGCATAGGTGTAAATCATACAATTACTCATCATAAATAATCAAACTTACATGTTTTCAACTCATATGATTTCATAGATTCATAATAACACATAAAGATTCTATTTTGACATCATTCAACACATAAACATGATCAACAATCCATTCATAACATGAAAACCATAATATATAGTTTTAGTAAAACAAAAAGGGTTCTTGAAATTCATGGATGAAAGGAGTCCATGAATGAACACATGCATACCTTAGAAAGGAAACCTTGATGATTTGTTGGAGAGTTCTTGGATTGGGAATTTTAATTCTTGATTATCTTGGAAAAAGGCTGGAATCTTGCTTTTGAGAGATGAGTTTGATTGAAACCCTAATCTTGTGGTTGAAAGTGTAAGAGAGGGTTTTTAAGATGCTTAACAGAATAAAAATGGGAAAAATTATGCCTCTTTAGGGTTATAAGTCGTGGAAGGTGAAGGAAAATACCAAAATACCCTTATAAGATAATTTCCCAGTTGCTGAAAATCATAGCTGACGACCTTCGTGATAGAGAATCACAAATGTGATAAGCTATCACGAATGTCGTCACTTAGGGGCTGGTTTCTGCCTAAGGCTGACGACCTTCGTGATAGCGCGTCACAAATGTGATAAGCTATCACGAATGTCGTCATACTGTTTCCAGCCTGACATGCTGGAGTAAAATAGGCATAACTCTTTGCTCCGATATCGGATTTAGCCAAAATTGGTATCATTGAAAAGCTAATTCAAAGAGATTTCATTTGATATATAGTAAACCACCAAGTTATTCATATACAACAATTTATGGTCGATTGAATTTAACCTAAGTTTTGACGCTCACTAAAACTTGAACGATAGGAAAGCTTTCAACTTGTACTTGAGTTAGGGGACCTCTACGATCAAAATTCATGCTCAAATAGATTTTCACACTACATAATTTATTAACACATTAAATTTATATAGGATTTGAGGCTTTTGAAACTTCCACGCATAGGAATAACGGATTTTCATTCTAGTCCAAAATGTGGGGTATTACATTGTGTATGGCGGTTTTTGGCTGGTGGGATTTTTTGTGGTGGGTTTTAGCAGTGTGATGTTATAGTTCTAATAAATTCTTTATTTTAATCTTCTTTATTTGGCTAGAATTTTTGCGGCTATTGAGTTATCTTCTTGATTGTACTACAGAAATTTACATTCTTATAGTTTCAGAACACTTGAAAATTAAAACAAGAGATACAATACGAGGAGTATTAATTAAAGAATCCATCAGTATATGTTATGAAACTGATACTGCTTTTCCTATCATGCTACATATTTACCCTTCTTCGACTCTTTATCTAACATAGAATAACAGTATGTGTTATGAAACTGATACTGCCTAATGAAACCAATTATTTTGATCTAGGCAGATTTCTCCCTTATACTGTTTGTACTTGACATTGAGTGTCTTCAATATTAATGCATACTAGTGTATGTTCTAAAAATATTGAATGCATCATAACATTAATTAGATGAGGGCATATTGCATCTTCTTTTAAATAATAATGTATTTTCTTGGTTTGCAGTTTCCTGCATCAATAAAAAGAAGGGAAAAGGGAAGTACAAATCTAAAATTGTGGATATTAAGATTAAACATGGAGGAAAAATCAAAATTATAATTCCATATGACATTGATAGAGTTGTGGGTTGTGGAGCTAGAGACATTGTCAATTACTCTGGTTGGGTCATAGAACCTCTATCTTATTTTGAGATGAAAATTGGCAGAAGATAGTTTTAAAGCATGGAGAAACAATGTGGCTTAGGGTCAGGATAATCACTCTTAATATTGTATTGCCTTTATATTTTATGATTTATCTAAATACAGTTAGAATATCAAATATACTATTACATTGTGTGCAGGATAAATTTGAAGTTCAAAATGGGCTACCAGAGCATAAGATGCAAGGCTTTGTGATAAACACTATGCAAAGACTTTTTAGAGCATGGAAAGCTCAATTACCTATTATCTACTCTAGCTATGACAAATTTTAAAGATAGATTGTCTCATCGATGAGAGGATGTTAAGTTGGATGACTGGAACATTTTGGTAGTGATGAGTTCAAGGTAACTTAATAAATAATTAGAATTTTTCAAATAATAATAAATATTTACTGATTGATTAGAGATTTCCTAATCTACTAACTTAAGTGTAGGTCGTCAACGAGAGAAACAAAAGAAATAGAGAAAAAAATAACCAAACATTG
This sequence comes from Capsicum annuum, assembly GCF_002878395.1. Classification (NCBI taxonomy): domain Eukaryota; kingdom Viridiplantae; phylum Streptophyta; class Magnoliopsida; order Solanales; family Solanaceae; genus Capsicum; species Capsicum annuum. The sequence goes on from NW_025855331.1 coordinate 230,176, forward strand.
TGTAGTACAAGATCATTTGCAAAAGTGAAGGAATATACAGTGAAAATATATTATATTTGTTCTCTTGTTATTACATATACTTCTTTGATATTTATACAATTCTTTGCTTATATTTTTCCTTTTGATATTACAGAGAAATCCTCTTACAGAGAAAAGGAGACACCAGATAAAATCTGGGAAATCCAACACACACGTAAGAATGTTAATGGAGAACGTGTATAGTTGGATCCACAATCCCAACAGATTCATATACTTTTCTAAAATTACTACCTTATTACCTTTTCGATGTACTATAAGTTATGTTCAGTATGTTATGTATGGATGTAAATGGCTATGTATTATTATAGGGACAGCTTCAGCAACTTATCATTGAACAACATTCAGAAGAGATCGAGAATTCCATGACTAGTGATGAGATTTTATCTTCGGTTCTTGGTGAGAGATCGGGATATGTTTAGAAAAAAGAATATGGGAAGAAGCCTCCTAAAAAGAGTCAAACACAGAAGGCAAACATAGAGACCAACATGTCTTCAGCAGTAGAAAGTATGCATCAAGAGATGCAACTTGACATGGAAAGAAAGTTACAAGAAGAGCATGAACAAATGGCTGCCGACTTGAAAAGAGATATGGATCTAGATTTGCAAAAGAAATTGAAAGAGGAAAACGAACACATGAAAGGAGAAGTAGAAAAAATATTTCAAGAAAAAATGGTTGGTTTCATGGCTGGAATGCAATAAGTATTTTCTTGACTAGAATTCAGTTTTTAGATTGTAACAACTTCAATTGTTTGTCTCCTCTCTTTCAATCATGGCTGCTCAGATGATTTTTCTTTGAACCCCAGAAGTTGTATTGAAAATAGTAAACTTGCTTGCAGGAGGACTCTCTGAAAAATGCCCTAAAGGTGTAAGAACTGCATCTGATGCTATGTGTGCAGATATTCTGCAAATACTGCCCTAAAGGTTTAACATATTCACTTCCATTTTAGTCCATTTCTAATCCCATGCCAATCAAACTATGCCACATAACTTAAGATGGAGGGAGTATTTCTTATCACTATGTAAAATATTATTGTAGAGCTTGAAAAAACAACCTCCGAAAAGTCAGGAGTAATTGTCTAACATAAATGCATTTCCATTTTCTTTTTGCTTGTATCTATTCATAAAATTACGATTCATTATGACAGAAATGTCACTCTTGGTCTTCTTACCATCAAAACATAAAAAAGGAACTGTAGTTGATGGTCTCACAAAGCAATTTGTGAAAGGATATATTGTCCATGTTGTTCCTCTTACTGGAATGTTTTTTCTCTCTTCCCCTGCTATGAATAACCTTTTTTATTGCAGTGTGTCTCGTGGATTATCTTTAATAGAGTCTTTCTCTTTTTAATGGCTTTTGGTTTAAATTGTTAGATTTGGTGGAGAGAGAACATTTCTTGTAAATATTATATTCTTCATACTTATCCTAGAAAATAAATCTTCCTTTGCATGTAATCCTTTCTTAAATTGAAATAATCATTCGTAAGAGCTGCAACCTCTGTTCTTCTCTATGACTACGTGTAATGTTTAATAATCAAACTATTATATACTGAGACTTTTGGTGTTAGCATATCTTGGAATATTTAATTTCAGAGGCTAAATTATTGAGTGTGTTGACCTGAAAGTCGTTGGGTATGCTACTATGCATCTTATTAATCTGTTTAAGAGTTCACACAAACTATAGTTGCACATATTTATTTTATTAAGGTACAAACTAAAACTGCAAAAATTAGTTGTAACAGACCTGCAGCACCATCTACCATTAGGTTTTCTAGTTTTTAAATGTATTAGTACTCTTTTATATTGCTAAGAAAGACAAAAAATGAATGATGAGTTGAGAGAGCTAATTTTCAATGTATTGGTTGGTGGAGCTAATTTCATATATTCACCATACAACTAAGAACACCTTAGTTCTAAATTAGCTGCGGCAGTTATATGTATCACTAGTTACCATTCAACTCTTTTTCAAGTCTGTTTCATTCCAATATTATATAATTTGACTTTGAAAGAAAATTAGGTTTTCTCTAAACCTTAAGCTATTTCTCTAACTCAAACCCTTATCACTACACTGATGCACAAGTTCCTAACTTTGATATCTCCAGACGTAGCATAAGTGTAACAATGACAACTAAGTGTTGTCCCAACTAGTTGGTATTATATGTATGGGTCATTTGAATTCATTCCCCCCTTTGTGAAAATATACTGAATTTGTTGTTATTGTTGTCATTGTCATTTGAGTCCATTATATTAAGTTCTTAGCTAAGTCTATATTTTTTATAAGATTATAGGTCTGTGCAACAACTTTGTATGTTTTTAGGTCTAACTCATCCTCTTTTATCATCTTTATTCATCACTGTGGCACACCTATGAGCCGGTGCATGTAGAGGCTTACATAAGACATGGCAAAACCACCTCATGTTACATTCTTGCATTTCCTTTTTTATGTGTATTAGCATCCTTTGGTTGTTGTAATTATTTCTAATCTTATCCAATCTTGTGTGATCTCATCCCTCATAAACATACACATCATACAATATTCATCTTGTGAATGTATGAGTGCTAATATTACTTGTCTTATAGTTGTTATTTAAATGGTATCTCTTACTCTATTGGGTATTTCCCATCACATGCTATGTAAGTTAGCACTCATTTATTTTAGTTATCATCTTCTAATTCTATGTATTACATCTTCATCTATCAGACTGTTATCTGGGAAGGCTAAGCTTAGATATTTGAATCATTTACAATTTCCTGATAACCCTATTTAATTTCACTATACCTTTATTATTATGGGGAGATAAACTTATTGCAGATATTTATATCTTAGTTTAACTTGTCATAAGAACCTTTCTCTTTAGAGTGCTTCTTTACAGTTCCAACTTTTGGTTAAGTTTCTCACAAGTTACTTCTATTGAATCAATATCATATGAAAATTGCATCTCATCGTGGAATCTTATCCTTCATCTAACTTGTTTGCTCACCCTATTTAGGTAAACAAGTATAGATTTGAGGTATGTCCCTATATACACCCACTGTAATGGTAAACCCTTTAGTATCTCCTCATATTGATCTTACACATGTGAGTGCTCTTTTGTATATATGTTTTATGAAATTATATATTTGAATTTTGATATGAATTTCTTCCTCTTAATCATCCATTTGCGAACTATTTCTTGGTGCTAATACCATTTGAAGACCCTTATTTCTTTCTCTATAAGTTTTCATCTGTTTTGTAGAAAAAAAATTAGTTTCTAATGAATTTAAGCTATATATATTGTCTCTATATCTGTGCTCTATCACTTTTTCTCATAGGACCCATAAGTTTGATATTATGGTAGTTTGCAAAACTTTGAACATCTTTGTTCTCACTCTCTCTATTCCATTTTTGTAAACTGGTAACTTTGTATATTTCTCACAAATAGTACATAGGTTATACTAAAAGTGAAAAATCATATTTACAACATTACTTCCAAATCCTGCTAGATCCTACCAAAATTGAATCTAGAGCATCATTATGGTGATGGTTTTGTTTGAATATACTTGATTACACTTAAAATATATTAACAAAAGGCATTTTAGATTAATCTTTTGCACACAATTTTCTATGTTATCAAAATGTGACAGCTTTAGAATTTAAGTTTTATTGATTCAACATTTAAGATGAAGTTATAGCCACCATGCTTTGAAAGTTGAGTAATGGGTTGTTCAAGTAATAAAAATAGATGATATTTCATATAACCAAGGTATGTATATAAAAAGTGCAACAAGTGTAGAAGGGTTATTAAAGTGTAGCAACTAGTTCTATCGTATTCATTTTTCCTTTAATAGTTAATGATCTTGTTGTACCTTTTTGGGATGATTGATGCAAAATTTTAGTAGCTAGAGTACACCAATATTTTCTTCATATATGGTCATTATTCACGCAAGAAGAGGCAAAGAAATATATCAGTAAAGCAACTTTTTGCATCATTTTTACTCATCCAAATAAACAGGAATATGCTTTGGAATTTCCTCACATCTCTTTAATCGGTTGGATATATATTTTATTTTTTGAAATAGTATGATGATACAATAATAGTTTAATTTCATGATTTATTTTTCTTACTAGCATCTGCATTTCTGAAGAAATGATCTATGTATATTAATTATGTTCATTTTATTTTGTGTAAAATTCAATCTCTTATAAGAAATCGATAAGTATTTTTTTATTTATAGATTAGTCAAAATCCTCTTAGTTTGAAGCATTTTAGTAAATAAAGTGATTTGGTGTTTTTTAATAGCAGGGATGTTCTTAAATAATGGGATGACCAAGGAGGAGCATGAAGGCGTAGAATACATTTTTGATTTTTGATCATATGTATGAATAAGATAAAACTGAAGCACAATGTCGTTATTAACGTATATGCCATTGATTTATTATTGAGGAAAGTACTTATAATATTTGATCGGAGGATGATTTTGTAAAACACTATTAGATGCTTTTACTAGCTAATATTATATGTAGTTCTTAAAATTTATTATCAATTTTGTCTAATATAGGTACAAATTCAATTTTATGGTTGATGAAAATAATATTTTTATTTGTGAACAATAATTAAGTGGCAAAGTATGACTTGCCACTAATGATTTAGTAGATTTTGTGGCGATGAATTTTGCTATTATAAGTTGTTTTCAGCAACAAGATGATAGTTTCGCCACTAATATTTAAAGGTAAAGCAACGACATAGATTGCTACTAATATATAGGTTTTAGTGATGAAAAATATGTGGTCCCTATTGATATTGATTTTATGGCAACAAGGTCGCTAGTAATGTAGATGTTTTAGTGGCAATAAATAAGTGGTCACAATTGATGGTGATTTTGTAGCGACAATAAGTGGTCACAATTGATGGTTCTTTTGCAGTGACAAGAAAGTGGTCACAATTGATATTGATTTTGCAACGATAAGAAAGTGGTCACAATAATTGAAGCTTTTGCGGCGACAAAGTCGCTGCTGATTCCAGTATATCAGTGGCAACCTAGCCCAATTATGTTTTGTCAAAATATATTTTGCAGTGTATTTGTCTATCTTTTATGGGGGTAGAAGCCATCACAATTACATTTTTATTGTGGCGATGATGTTTTATCATCATAAATAACCTTTAGTTACGGAGTTATTATCGACGGCGTAGTTGTCGCTGTCAAAAATATTTAGAGGTGACTTTTGGTTCTTTTGCAACGATTGTTTTCGCCACTAAAAACCAGATTTCTTGTAGTGGTAGCGGTTGGACATTCATATATTCAGAGTTCACCTCTATATTTTTGTATTAGTTATGTTTTTATTAGTATTTGGAGAAAGTATTATTCCTTTGTGGTTATTTTTCTGATGTATTTGACTCCTAGATAGTATTAGTAGTTCTTACACTTTTGACACTAAGTTTTGAGAGTTATGGTTGCACGTATTGATTTTATTTTTTCTATTTTTATTCATCTTTGTGGTTAGGCTTCGTTCTAGAAGCCTTACCATGAAGGTAATTCTATCTTTTTCCCATATGTATTTGTTTGGGTGAGAGACTTACTTGTCAAGGTTCGCCGCGACAAGTGCCGTCAAGACCCTTATTTTTGAATTGTGATAAATTGATATTAGAGCAGTCAGGTTCATTGGTCTCAACGGTGCAAGAACGGAATGTCAAATAGAGTCACGTGGATCATTACATATACGTTCATATCAATCTTTGAGAGGCTATAAGACATCTTTAGAAAACTTCCCTTATTTTATTCCTTATCGTGTGAAATTCTTACCTTGTGTTCTGAGTTATGTTTTATTCTTTTCATGCGGATGGTGTGGATTATACCACATATCAGTTGAGAGATGCTATGAAAGATTAGTGGAGATTATTTTTTGGTTGTAGGCCTATTAATGCTCCTGAGTTTTCATGGGATTAGTTTATTAATGCCTTTCTGGATAGATTTATGCCTTATAGTTTGAGGGATCGGATGCGAGGTAAGTTTGATCATTTAGATAAGGGCTCTAGGACAGTTGTTGAGTTTGGGATACACTTTCATGCCTTATCCATATATTCTAATAAAAGTATTTCCAGCAAGTCTGAGAAGATTTAAAAGTTTGAGAAGGGTTTGGATGTCTCTTTTCAGTTGGATATATCTTGGATGGTTATGCTTTGGACTATTTTTTAGAGTATTGTGGATCATGCTAAGATCACAAAGGGTATTCTTAGTAATTTTTAGGGAGGCACCAAGAAGGCTTAATGTATTGGTGAGTTCAGGAGTCATACCTCTCGAGGAAGAGATTTTTAAGGTTTTTATGGATACCATGGTAGGTAGTGCAGGTGGATTTACAGAGTTTAGGGGGTGGATCATCTAGTTCAGTAGTTTAGGATGGTCATTCGAGATCAGTTGTACCTTTTCCTATTGAGACTGGTTGTAAAGTTGCTATGTGTGTTAGATTAGCTATATATCGAGTGATTTGGGCTACTTCTATTTCAACTATGTGGGGTAGAGGCGCTACCAGAGGTGTGAGGGGTAGAGGCAGTAGAGCTCATGGGGGTGGTAGTGGGACCACTCAAGCATTTAGTGGCTATGGGGCTATTCAGCCAGTTGGTGGCCGTGGTCAATGTTATGCTACAGCCGTTAGGCCAGAGGTAGAGGCGTCTGATGCAGTGATCACACGCATCATCCCTGTTTGTTTTAAACTTGCATCTGTGTTATTTGATCCTGGATCGACTTTATCCTATGTGTCTGTGTATTTTACTTTGGGTTTTGATTCTGCTAGTAAACCTTTTTCCATGCTTATTCATGTATCTACCTCGGTAGGTGATTCTTTAGTGGTGGATATTGATCTTGTGTTGTGACTTTTACCGGGTATGAGACTTAGTAGATTTACTTGTGTTAGATATGGTTGACTTTGATATTATTTTCGGTTTGAATTGGTTAGCTCCTTATCATGTTGTCTTAGAATTTTTTGCTAAGACTGTGACTTTAGCTTTGTCAGGTGTGCCAAGAATAGCTTGGAAAAGTGCACTTCATTTAGTTCCTAAGATGATTATATCTTATGTTCAGGCTCATAAATTGGTTGAAAGGTGATGTTTATCTTACTTGGCCCATATTTATAAGATTAGTGTTGTTTCACCTTCTTTCTTCGATTCTGTTAGTGTTGTTCATGAGTTTATGGATTCGTTCCCTACGAAATTTCCTGATATACCTCCGAATCGATATATTAATTTTTCTATTGATGTTGAGTTGGATACCAAGACCATTTCTACTACTCCTTATAGGATGGCCCCCGCAGAGTTGAAGGAACTGAAACATCAGTTGCAGAAGTTGTTGGATAAAAGATTTATTTGACCTAGTATTTTTCCTTGGGGTGCGCCTGTATTGTTTGTAAAGGAGAAATACGGTTCTATGTGGATGTGTATTGATTATTGGCAGTTGAACAAGGTGACGGTTAAGAATAAGTATCCTCTTTCTCGCCTTGATGATTTATTTGACCATCTACAAAGTGTTGCGGTGTTCTTAAAGATTTTATTTGAGGTCTGGGTATCACCAATTGAGGATTGGAGCTTTGAATACTTTAAAGTAAGCTTTTCGGACTCGATATGATCATTATGAGTTCTTGGACATGTCCTTCGGGTTGAACAATGCCCCTACCATATTCATAGAGTTAATGAATTGGGTGTTTTGATCATATCTTGACTCTTTTGTTATTTTATTTATAGATGGTATCATGGTTTAGTCCAAGAATGTGGTTGAGCATGAGGAGCATTTGCGGATTGTGCTTCAGAATTTGAGGAATGAGAAGTTGTATGCAAAGTTCTCTAAGTGCGAGTTTTAGTTGGAGTCTGCTTCTTTCTTAGGTCATGTGGTGACTAAAAAAGGTATTATGGTTGATCAAGATAAGGTTGCAGTGGTTTCTGATTAGGCTAGACCTACTTCATCCACCAAGATTTAAAGTTTTATTAGTTTGACGGGTTATTATCAGTTTTGTTGAAGGTTTCTCTTTAATTGCAGCTCTTTTGACTAAGTTGACTGAAAAAAGATTTTTGTCAGTGATACGATGCTTGTGAAGCGAGCTTTAAAAATCTTAAGAATTTATTGACTTCAGTTTCTATCTTGACTTTACCCAGGAGGGGAATAGGTTTTATCGTGTTTTGTGATGCTTCGGTGTTGGATTGGGTGTTATGTTGATGCAAAAGGGCAAGGTGATTTCTTATGCATCTCTTCAGTTGAAGCCTCACGAGAGAAATTATACTAACTATGGTTTGGAGTTGTGTGCAGTTGTGTTTGCTTTGAAGTTGTGGAGGCACTACTTGTATGGAGTATGTTGTGAGATTTTGTTAGATCATCATAGCCTTCAGTATTTCTTCACCCAACAAGATCTTACTATGAGGCAGCGTAGTTGGCTTGAGTTACTTAAGGATTATAACTTGACTATTTTCTATTATCCAGACAAGGCAAAAGTGGTTGTGAATGCCTTGAGTTGAAGTCAACTAGCATAGGTAGATTGGCGCATCTTCTGACCCAGTAGAGGCCTTCGGCCTTAGAGGTTTAGTCATTAGCTAACCATAGGGTTATGCTTGATATTTCCCTAGGCGTGTTTTGATATTTGTGGAGGCTAGATCCTCTTAAATAGAGTAGATTTGATCTCATCAATTTGATGATATTGGATTGAGGATGATTCAAGATAAGGTGTTAATTAGGGAGGTTAAGGAATCATCACTTGATTCAGATGGAGTTTTTCAGATTGGAAGCCGAGTTTGAGTGCCGAAAGTGGGTGACGAATTAGGTTGATCTTGGGGGAGGCCCATTATTTCATAAATTTCATCCATCCAGGTGTGATTAAGATGTATCGTGATTTGAGGCAATATTACTGGTAGGGTAGTATGAGGCCAGATATAGCAAATTTTATGACTAATTGCCTATGTTGTCAGCAAGCGAAGGCCAAGCATATGAGACATGGTGGTTTGCTACGGAGGTTACTCATTCTCGAGTGGAAGTGGGAACGGATCACCATGGACTTTATGACTGGTATTCCTCGTATATCTCATGGTTCTGATAGTGTTTGGGTCATCGTGGATCCATTGACCAAGTCAGCTTATACTATTTAGGTTCAGGTCTCATTCAGTGTTGTGACGTTTGCCTGTATCTACATGTATGAGATTGTGCGTCTTTAAGGTATGTTGGTGTCCATTATTTAAGATCGAGTTTATGTGATCACATCTCACTTATAGAAGATTTTTTAGGATGAGGTGGGTACTCAGGTTGATCTACCACGGCGTTTCACCCCCAGACTGACGGTCAGTTAGAGAGGGCTATTAAGATTTTGGAGGATATGCTTTGCACTTGTGTGATGGATTTTGGTGGTCAGTGGGAGTAGCTTTTGGCTTTAGCTAAGTTTACGTATAATAATAGCTTCCATTCCAGTATTGATATGGCTCCTTTTGAGGCTTTGTATGATAGGTGTTATTGTTTTCCAGTGGGTTAGTTTGATGTTTCAGAGATAAGATCTCGAGAAGCAGACTTGCTTCATGAGTCTTTGGATAGATTCTGGATTATGCAGGATAGACTTAAAACGGCTCAGAGTAGGCAAAAATATTAGGCTGATCATAGACTTCGTGCCTTGAGATTTAGTGTTGGGGATCGTGTTTTCCTTAGAAATTCACCCATGAAGAGTGTAATAAGGTTTGGGAGGAGGGGCAAGATTAGCCCTAGGTATATTGGTCTATTTGAGATTCTTCGAACTGTTGGTGATGTGGCTTATGAGTTTTCTTTGCCCCATGATCTAATAGTTGTTCATTCAAGTTTTCATGTTTCTATGCTTCACCGTTATATTCCAGAGCAGTCTCATGTCATTCGTTAGGAGTCAGTTGTAAAGCCCCAAAACCTGGTCCCAGAGTGTTACACGGTGATCAAGACTACGAGTAGCCTTAAGCTAACCCTGTCTGCCTACTACAAAATTTAAATCTCATAATAATGGAAATATAGACATAAAGTCATGCTAAATGCAGAAACTGTCTAAATATAATATCTGAAATAATGTCTGAAATCTTAATACTGTATAAGATAAATCAAAACTAGTAGTCTGACAAGCCTCTACTACTAATAACTAGAGAGTCACTGGGACAAACACCCAGCTAACTCGAACTGTCTGAAAAGAATACTAAATCATGTAAACTGATAAGCTGCAAAATCTGCATAAACAAGTCACCAATCTATGAGGATTCACCAATTGTAGGATGTAGATGGAGATGCTCGGACTACTTATGTTGCTGATACTGAGCACCTGAACCTACATTATGAGACAATGTAGCACATAGACGTATATGTGGATCATTACTTTGAGGATGTACCGAGTATATGGGGGTGAAATGCATAAGTAAAACATTATCTCATCATCATAATTTATAAAACAATGCATGCTAAATGTAAATGACTCACATAAGTTGGAATATCTGAAATATTGAAACCATGAATAATAAGTCAATCATACTTTATAAATCTAGTAAGTTATAGCATTTAGTTATGAAAGCTATAATTGTATTTTGTCTATAAATCATACTGTCTAAGTGTAGAAAGAGCTCACTTCTAAAATCTAAAATCTAAAAGCTGAAGTTTGTGACTGTTATCTTTCTGTAAAGCATAATCTGAGTAAACTTTGTGAGTCCTTACACTTAGTTTTCTAAAATCTTTTTTGTAAATCTTTTCTATTAGAACTTACTACTAGGGAAAACTGTTCCGCAAGGGAGGTTCTCTTAACCGACATAAACCATGCAAGCTACATGGAGTCCAACGTCTAGTCCTCCTAAGGAAGAAACCTCATGTTACGGAGAGATGTCATACTCTTGCCAGGGAATATACTCTTGCCAGGGAGTATAATCTCAGCTTAAGTGATCACTATCTCAGCCCACTATGGGCTCTCAAATCTCAATTCTATGGTGGCACGTAGTTCTAGGGTATAAGACCTTAGAATCATACCCAACTCAATGCTAAATACTACTCCTTTTAATTTTTTACGCTTATCTTGTTGGAAATCCACTTTAAAACTAGTATAAGAGTTTATTATTAAATAGTTATGCACTTATCTGAATCAATCTATAAATGAAGCTATTTTGCTTTCTATAGTCTGTAATAAATCTGTAAAGTGGATTTCAAAACTTATTTGGTGATCAAGAGATCAAAGATTTACTGTAAATCTGTAAATAATTTGATAATAGAATGCTTAAAGCATCATCTTTCTTGAAATAATAATATACAATCGTGTTTTAATAACCCATGCTTCAATCTTATGTCAAAATATCTTAATAATCATGCTTGATATTGAAAATAATGATAATTCATTTCAAATCTGTAAATTACTGCAATAAGTATGAACATATCAAAATAGACATGCAATTCAACTTCTAAAATACTTGAAATCTCAAAATCTTGTAAAGAGCAATAATGGGTATGAACCCTAATTCAAATCTGATGAATAATCATTCAAAATCATATGAATTTTAAATAAAAGCTTGGTTTTGGGCACAAGGATGGAAGAAGATCCTTGTTTATAAACCCTACATACCTTGATTGATGATTAGATGAAGAAACTCGAATTTTTTATTCCTATTTGAGTTCTTGATGATGGATTCTTGATTATCTTGTCTTACGAATCCTCAATCTTAAGCTTTCTTGGAGAATCAATGGAGGATTTTGATTTCTTAGAGAAGAGGTTTTAGAGCTCTAGGGTTTTTCTTTTGAAGAGAATGATGAATAATGAGTACAAAGTGCTTTGAATATGATAAATCTTGTGTTTTGGATGGATTGGAGCCTTGGGGATTTACCAAAATACCCCCTTTAAATTTGTATTCAAAACTGAAAAGAGCAACATTTTTCGATTTGGCTGGCCACCGCGACGTGCCACAATTGTAGTAGCACACTGGAAATAGGACAACTGGGAACTGGGCTAACTCCGCGATGCGCCACCATCGTGATGCCCCTTTGGAATGCCATTTTAGCCTTTAGCGCGATGCACCAATATCGCATTGGGCCACTGGTTTTTGACAAATGGGAAATTGGGCTTCTCCACGATGCGGGGCTATCACGGAGAGCCACTAGTATTTGAAGATTACCATTTTTCCCACCTCCGCAACGTGCCAAGTGCTCAGGTGGCACACTGTTTTGCTAAAAATGCCCTAACTACTTCACCGAGTGTTGGATTTGGGTGAATTTGGTATCAATGAAAAGCTTATTCAATTTTTCACACAATGGGAGGTATAAATCTTGAAAATTCCACACGAAATAAATATTATTCATTTTGAAAGCTAATCCTTAACATTCTAGGAACGAATTTAAGCCAGAAAATATGTGGGGTATTATATCAGTTCACTTAGATGAGCGATTGTCTTTTGTTAAGGAGACAGTCATCATTTTTAGCTAGGAATTTTAGGCAGTTACACTCTAGAGCAATCCCTGTGGTTAAGGTTTAGTGGCGACATCGCCCTATAGATGAGGCAACTTGAGAGGTTGAGTCTGATATGCGTAGTTCTTATCCCAGCTCTTTGTTAATTTAGGTATTTCTTTTGCCTTTAGTTTGAGTACGAATTATATTTTTAGTAGTGGATGATGTAACAACCAGATTTTTGATAAAATGTGTGAAATATGTGTTTTTATGTTATTTGACTATTTTACCTCTTCTCTTAGCTGCATTATAGTATTTTTGAGGTGTGGAGGTGATTGACATAGTTTTCGATGCATTTTGGTATCATTTATAGATATTGTGATTTTTTTGATGGCTTCAAGAGCCTTATTTTAGACTTAAGTGGATGTTTTTTGACCCGTGTGGCGGATGACTGAACGGACTGTGTCAACAGCTCATTTTTCATCTTGCCTTTATAGAGCTAAACCCTAAAGTAGTGTGGGAGCATAAAAGTGAAGCTTGTGGGAGCTTGAGAAGCTAGATTAACATCTATTTCTTGATTCTATTACGGACTTAAGGTAACAATTCATCCTTTTCTTAGTAATTTCCTGATTAATTTCTCAAAACCCCAAAAATCTTAGGACTTGATTAAAGCCAGATTTCACTCCTTTTCACTTGAATAATGTTTTTATCTTATAATTACTATTTTTATCAATTTAACCTTCGAAACAACTCTGATTCTTAATTTTAACATCGATTTAAAAGATTTTACTTGATAAAGCTTTAAAATAATTTTTCTTCAATTTAACCTCGTTTTTATGCGATTTGACTTGAATTTTCAGCTGTAGATTCCTAAAAATATGATAAATGTGTTTTTAAAGTAAAATTATGATTTTGCCCTTTTTTTTTGAAAACCTGTTTCAGGAGTTCGTTTTGACCCTGAATCAACAATAGTCAATATGGGTATCATTGGCTTTGTTTTGATGCATAAATTTTATATTTGATATTTTTAGAGAAGTTCAGGATTGTTCTTGAAAAGTAAGGTCGTGGGTTCGAAGTGTAGCGAATCAATTTCAACTTTTGAGGTAGGTTATGGCTTAACTCTTTCAGACCGAGCTAGATAGTAAATGGTGATACAAAATTCATGTTAAGGATGAAAACTAATCATGAAAAATGAATATCTATGTGTTGTGCCTGGGTAGGGGGCTATATGAAATATAATTATTGAAATTGAGATATTATGTGATATGTGTGACACTGTGGGGTCCTATGTGATGTTGATAGCCTTGAATATATGTGAATAATTGTATTGTGTTGTTGAAATGCCTAACGTGGTACCATTGATGTGTTGTGATATATTCATACTTGTTGTTATATGAGACATGAAAATTCATCAATAAAACAAAAATAATGAGTGGATATTGGCTCGCGTGGTTGTGGAAATAAATAATTATGGTTGGTTATGGAAATTATCTTTGTGAATGGTTGTGGAAATATATCATTGTGATTGATTGTGAAAATACCCATTGTGATTGGTTGTGAGCATTACATCCTCATATCATACTCATTCATGAAGCATTAGTACCACCATGGCAACATCTAAGAAACACTAACAACGCCTTTTATAAAATTCTCCCCGAGGGAAGTGTCGGGGAGGAGATATTGTAACACCTTATAAAATCCTTTCCGAGGAATGTTTTAGAAAGGAGATATGAGATATGTGGATTGTATACGGGATAACGAACCCCCCATGGGTCCTACGTCAGGAAGCTTTAGCTTCATAGGTGTATACGGGGATTGTGCGACTATCCCGAAGATTGTACGATGATCCTGGAGGTTGTACGATGACCTCGTGCATCATCATCATCATATACATTGCACTTACTTTATTGTATTACATTGTATTGTATTGCCATATTGACTTGTCATTTATGTATTTGTTGTATCTTCCTTTATTTGTATTTGATGATCTTGTATATACATGTACTCCCTTGTTCTGCTTATATGTGATATAATATGTACTTGTGTCCTATCTTAGTGTGATGTTGCAATATATGTGATATGTCAAAACTGGTAGTGCAAGCGGTGTGGGCTACCGTGGTGGGACATTTTCTGATTGCAGGTGACGTGTCCTTGTTGTGTATTTTATATGCTTTATTTTCTACTTTGCTCACTCGACCTATGATACCTACTGAGTACAAGTGGACCGTACTCACTCCTACTTCACCCTTTCAATATAGTTCGGGTGCACCTCAAACTGGTTGATTTCGAGCTCCTTCAGATTATTCAAGGTAGCAGTTGGATATTCATACGTCTGGAGTTTACCTCTATATTTTTGTATTAGTTATGTCTTTATTATTATTCGGAGACAAATATTATTTCTTTGTAGTTATTTTTCTAATGTATTTGACTCTTGGATAGTATTAGTAGTTCTTACACTTTTGACACCAGGTTCTAGGAGTTATGACTACATGCGTTGATGTTATTCTTTCCGTTTTTATTATATCTATGTGTTTTGACTTATTTTTAGAACCCTTACCTTTGGAAAATTTCTGTCTTTTCCCCCTATGTATCAGTTTGGGTGAGAGACTTACTTGTTTGCCGCGACAAGTGCCATCATGACCCTTATTGGGTCATGACACACTGCATCATTAGCTTTATCTTTAACATTAATAATTTGAGTGTCTCTTTTCAAATAACGCATGTCGTAGCACGTTTCTCTGCTTTTATCTAGTTTACTACTCTTGACTTGACATTTTTCAAATCACTAAATCAAAGCTACACAACAAATATTTAAATAAACTGTATCTCATATGAACATTCACATAAAATCAAGAGAGTTCTTCACCGATTATGTGTCAAATGATCATATATAATACCTCATTAAGGGATAAATTAACATCTAAAAAATATCTTTATTTTTACTTGAACAATTCGTTGTTGGCCATAATGTCTTTTGTGAATTTGCAAAATCCAATCAATAATACTATCATTATGGATAATCATAAGCTATTTAATTATACAAGAAAAGACCTCAGAAAACTACTTGCAGATACAATCTTAGCTTCAAGTAGCATTAGACAGTTCAAAGAAAGAGATTTCAACTTGCGATATACAAAGTAAGGTCAGAAAAAACAGTTAAAATAAACATTTGATGGGAAAGAGAGAACCACTTGCCACAGGATAAGACTCACATCAAAAAACGTATTAACAAAACTTTTTTTGGTTCCATAAAGTAATTTATTAAACGACAGCAACAAATAGATGTCGTGGTGCTACAAACAAAAGTATGGTGACCTCTTCTGTTGTTATGCCAGAACAGTATTTTTCTTTGATCATCTGAAACAAGCATACATTAGTTCAAAAACATTCATATTTTTTTATATTTTTCTTCATATTTCATTTGATATGACCTCATAAATTTTTGTAGGCACCATTCGTCTTTTTATCCCACACTTATGCAATCACTCTTCTTTAAAGTACCTCTTTTTTCATATTGTAACTCTATAATTACGGCATAAACAAACTATAATTTGTTATCCTTATTCTATTTATTCTTATACCGACTATTTTCTTGTGCAAGCATTATCCCACTTTATGTGATGTATCGTAAGTTCTCTTTGTTCTTTTTTTTATTTTTTCCTTCTCATTTCATCAAACTTCTATTCTATTTGTAGAGCATCTAGGAAGAGTGACATCACATAATTAGGCATGAATCCAAATACTACTATTAATTAACATCACTTTTCCCTCATAGTTAAAAAAAATCTAATCTAAGCTGACAAAGAATTATACAACAAAATCGAGTTATAAATGTTAGAAGAAAAATTCAGGTACATTTAGACTAAGATAACATAGTTAAAAAGTAAAGCACGCACCTTATAGTACCATATGTTGCTACCTTAGTGTATCCCCTATAAATGAGAGATATCCAAAATAATATTGGTACATAATTTTACTCTAACAAATAGAGAAACAGGATAAACAACCTACAGATCGCAGAGAGAATTACTTGTGGCATAATTTAAACTGAAGGCATATTCTTAAATGTTCGGCAAAAAGAAGATACCAAATGGATAAGAATAATCTGACAGATAGTAGATGCATTACCTAAGAATGAACAACCACAATTGTCGCTTTTAGCAAAGGCTAGGGACTAAAGACCATTGAAGAGTAAAGAAGAAAGAGAGAGTTGAGAAGAGAACTACAATGTGAAAGCTGAGCTTTGGTACAGTTTATTTTCTATGTAAAATGGAGTACACGTGGTTTGCTAGGGGAAGACGCAGTACACGTGTTAGTAAAAAAGAAAACAGAAACCAAGTACTAAGGCCAAATATAATATACAGGTCAGATAACTTTTTGTACAATGTATTGACGTTGCGTTAGCCCTTTTTCTTGTTGGCTTATACAATTGAGTAATATATATATATATATATATGCTTATATACTACCTTAAAAGTACCAACTCAAAAAACTTAAAGTGAAATTACTAAAATGTCCTTATTATTTTAAATAACTTATTTAATTTAAATTATAAGAATTCTACAAATAACTCGAAGGGTTGCCGCTGTTTCCAGCCACCACACAAACAACACTGACGATTCTAAAGTCAACTATTCATAAAGACGCTACGAGGCTGCTCTTGTACAAAGTTGCAAATTCTTTTGAGAGAAGTCTGATCAATAGAAAAAAAAATCTCCAATGCGGATTCTGTGGCTAATCAATCACCTAACTTCTCAGGAATATCAAATTCCAGACATCAATTCTTCTTTTTTCCACTAATTTCTTTACGTTTCTTACCATGCAGTCTAATTTCAATCATTTTACATAGTTTGTCAGGACTTTTTGATAATTTTTCCAAAACTTATCTTTCCAACAATTTCATCAACATAGAAACTGTATAAAAAGATCCATTCAGAGTTTAGAAAGACTAAATATGCCACTCTTTTTTTCTTCGTAACAATGAAAACCAACTCTCCGATGTTGGAATAAATGTGTTTAATGAATTCTATGAAAGACTAAAATAGGTTAAAACAATCATAATTTCTTTATCTTTTATAATCTGTAGTTTCTTTGTTTAATTTATTGTGTAGTTTAAAACTGCTCTATGTATATGTGCTTGTGGTATTCATCTTCCTCAGTACCTTTGAAGGCATCCTGTTGCGCGCTTCAAATAATCTTTCTTTTTGCTCTCTTTACTTTAAAACAGGAGACTGATTTTGGACTTCATGTGAGTACATATTTTTGCCAAATTTTCAAGCATTTTGTTGTTTTGCTTCTATTTCGTGTGCATATTCTATCACATCATGGGAGAGAAGCATTTTTTTCTCAATAATTGGAGCAAAAGATCAAGCTGTGTTGTCAGTAATTTGTAATGTCTTTCTTCTCCCCTACTTTTTCAAAGTTGACTTTTTCTATCAAGACCTACTGTTTAGTTACTATTCCCTGCTGTGTTTTCCTAATCTTTTTTTAGACATTGTTTCTCTTTTATAATTACCAAAAAAATTATTTAGTCATGTTGTTTTCTTAATTTTGTCCATTGCTATGTTCTTTTTGGGTTTATTGGATACTACAAATGGTATATGTATAAGGTTAAGAAAAATTAAAATTTATATTAGAATAAGGTTTGACCAATTCTGATACAAGTGTAACAGGTTAAGAAGAGGCAAAAAATAGTTAGGACTCAAAGTTAGTTAAGTCTGTTAAGTTTGTTCAGTACTATAGCAGTTGTTTGTTTTTACTGTTGTAACAGAATCACTGTAGCAAAGTCCAAGAGTTAGTTAGGCAGTTATTGTTCAATGATTAGCTATAAATACTCAGGTGTA
The DNA here is from genome assembly GCF_002878395.1 of Capsicum annuum. Classification (NCBI taxonomy): domain Eukaryota; kingdom Viridiplantae; phylum Streptophyta; class Magnoliopsida; order Solanales; family Solanaceae; genus Capsicum; species Capsicum annuum. The sequence goes on from NW_025855331.1 coordinate 248,424, forward strand.
ATGATTCACAGCTATTCAGAAATCATAATACAACTCATCTTCTCTCTTATTCTTCTCAATTTAGCTATTTTTCTTGGTTAATACCTCGATCTTAGCTCTCTCCTTCCCCAAGGTTATCCTCCTAGAATGATTTAATTCTTTGAAGTGCATCAATTGGTATCAGAGCTCATGATTCTCGGCTGAATAATCATGGTTGTGCGTGATAAAAATATCGATAAATCAACAGAAGAGGTTGATGGGAAATTATCACAAATCCAAGATCAATTACAGAAATTGATGGATGGAATGTTGATCATGAATGATCGAAATACGCGTACAGATAAGAAATTAATGGAGATTAAACAAGCTTTAGGAAATTGGAATCAGAAGGAAAGAAATGTAAATGAAGGCAGGGATGAATCTTCAGTAGGTGGTGATGAACCAAGGGGGTAAGGTTGTTTCCAGCAGAACAGAGAATTTCAAGATTCTAATGGTAAATTTCTTACTTGTTGTTCTAAGCTTGAATTCCCTCAATTTTCTGACCATGATTTGCGAACCTGGTTGTATAAGGTGGACCGGTTTTTTTCCATGGATGAGGTTCGACCTGATCAAATAATTAGAGTAGCTTCAATTTATCTAAAGGGTGATGCTATAGCCTGGCATAGGTCATATATGAGATATAGAACTGCTGTAAAAGATCCTTCTTAGTCTGAGTATATACTAGCCATTAATGATAGATTTGGTGATAGTTTCGAAGACCTAATAGAAGCTATTAAGAATTTACAATAGAATGGTAGTGTGAAGGCTTATCAAGCTGAGTTTGACAAGTTGTTATGTGGCATTAACTTATTTGATGAAAATGCCTTGAGTTGTTACTTAGGAGGGTTGAAACCTGAACTTAACAAAGCTGTTAGGATTCAGATTCAAAGAACACTTCGCCAAGCCTACAAAATCACTAGATTGCAAGAAGAGGTTTTTGAAGTTCAAGTTCAATCTTGGGATTTGAAGATGCCAGGCCTATTACCTACCCCTAAACCTCCCTTTCAACTAAGATCCTCTAATAACATACCTTTAGTTAAGAAGAATGTTGGGACTAATCAGATAACTAGTCAGATGGTACATCAACATGTTGTTAGTAAAATTCTAGGTAAAAGACTTTCCGCTATTGAAATGAATGAGAAAATGGCAAAAGGCCTTTGTTTTTTCTGTAATGAACCTTATGTACAAGGATATAACTGTAGAAGTAAGAAGCAACTATATATTGTAGAAGTATTGGAAGATGAAAATACTGCAGAGAAAAGGTCACAGGCATGAGAAAAGGCCCTTACAGGTGTTAATTGACACTGGGAGTACACATAATTTTATTGATCAATCTATAGCCACAAGGTTGGGTTGTCAGGCCGATCCTATAGTGGAACAATCTATCAGTATTACAGATCGTAGAAAAGTGCAGACTGCTACTGTGTGTAAAAATCTGCAGCGGTTACTATAAGGTACCACCTTCGCTTTAGACTTTCTATTATTACCTTCAGGAAATGTGGATATTAGGTTGGGAGTTCAGTGGTTAAGCACATTGGGAAGGATACTATTTGGTTTTAAGAACAGGACAATTGAATTTATTTACAAGGCAAAAGAAACATATGTTGAGAGGAGCTAGTGATAAACTTAAGCCTGCTAAGGCAAAGGATGTGATTAAACAAGAAGCACAAGCTACTCAATTGTTTATGTTATCATCGGTGGATAGTACAACAACTGACACTAGTTGCTACAACATCCAAGATACTCCATCTACTGGTATAGATCCTAATTTAGATGCTCTAATTAAGCAGTACTCTTGTTTATTTGAAATACCTAGAACACTCCCTCCACACAGAGGTGCATTTGATTACAGAATTCTATTGATTGAGTCTGCTAGTCCAGTCAGTAAAAGACCTTACAGATATCTTGCTTTCAAGAAGGATATCATTGAGAAACTTGTACAAAAATTAATGGAACAAGGTGTAATACAACATAGTACTAGCCCTTATGTTTCCCCAGTGGTGTTAGTTGGAATAAAAGATGGTACATGGAGGCTTTGTATGGATTATACAAGCTTGAATCAGTTGACTATCAAAGATAAGTTCCCTATACCAATGATTGGAGACTTGCTTGATGAATTAGGGGTGTTGTGTTGTTTTCCAAAATAGACTTAAGGGCAGGGTATCATCAGCTGAGAATGGACAAGAATGATACTTATAAAACTGCTTTTAAGACTCATGAAGGCCACTATGAGTTTTTAGTTATGCCTTTTGGCTTAACTAATGCACCCTCTTCCTTTCAAGGGTTGATAAATGTTGTTTTTAAACCTTTACTGAGGAAATCAGTTCTTTGAATGATCATGTTGAACATTCTAAGGTTGTATTTGAATTGATGAAGCAATATCAGTTGTATGCAAAGATGTCCAAGTGTGTATTTGGGGTGAATAAGGTAGAATACTTAGGCCATTACATAAGTAATGAAGGTGTTTCAACTAATCCTAAAAAGATCAGTGTTGCATAGCAATGGCCACTTATAAGAAACATCAAGCAATTGAAGGGTTTCTTAGGTCTTGCTAGATACTATAGGAGATTTATTCAAGGCTTTGGGTCCATTTGTAGACCACTACATGACCTGTTAAAGAAGGAAGGATTCAATTGGTTTGACTAGGCTACTATAGTATTCTAAACACTCAAACAGCCCTTCGTTTCTACAGCTGTGTTGGCTATGCCTAATTATTCCTTTCTTTTTATGGTTGAGTCTGATGCAAGTGAAAAGGGGATTGGTGTTGTGTTAATGCAAGTGAAAAGGGGATTGGTGTTATGCCTATTAGACATTTGATGAAATACTTCAATAAACGTATTGTGGTGATTATCATGTATTCAAGAATATCAAGTTATGTCAGTTTCCTTTTATCGAGTTCTGGAGGTACTTGTACCCAAAATATTAGTTGTGTGCCTAGATCCATGTCATTTTTTCACGATACTCTCAGTCAAGCTATGAACTCTTACACTTTAGATAGTCTTATAACTCAGGAAAAATCTTCATGATCTCATGACTTAGTCAGTTGTCATATATCAGTAGTTTTCGTCAGCTACAAAAATTCAGTAACTCAGTCCATACTCAGTTCAGTTCAGTAAATCATGTTCAGTGTCCATTCAGATGGGAGTAGGAATTAGCACTGAGTGAACCCAAGGATGGGGACTCACCTATTATATAAGGGTGTGATTCCTAAAAGCAATCCTTGCATTCCAGAACTATGTAGCCAGCATAGGTTGAGACATCATAGCCTGCTATATGAGGGTAGATGAGGCGGCTTAACCTGTTATGTGAGGGTTCTCACCGTTCTCGCTAGATTTACCTGTTATATAAGGATTACTCATATGTTGTCCTTACCAGTGGCGCAGTATTGACACCCTTCCAATCAGGGCATAGATATGACCCCAGCTCAGCTATCATAGGACCTTTGGGGCATGTCGGTTAGATACTACTTCTCACAGTTTCATGTTACAGAATCAGAACTAGCAGACACAGTCAATCAGTCTCAGTAATAGAACTCAGATAGTTCTTCAGATTTCAAGACTGTTAGACACAGTCAACTCAAATACAGTACGAAACTCAAATAGTTCTGTCAGATTCAAGATTGCCAGCTATAGTCACCCACGTTATCAGTTATACTCAGATACAGTCACCATATTATCAGCATTATTCAGATATAGTCATTCATGTTATCAGTCATATTAGTTACTAGCATATCACGTTATCAGTATACAAACTCAGAAATTATAAAATCATATTGTCAGTTACAGTTACGTATTTATGCATGTATTCTCACGTTCATGTTAGACGGAAAGTTAGCATTATTCATGCATGCAAACCCTTGTATATAGCCTACCTGACAAGTATACTCGGTATATATGTACTGATGCATTCGCACTATGGTGCTTTCTTTGTATGTTATACCATAGTTTCAGAGACACGAGTTCCAGATCAGCAGTAGATCCCAGATTTTGCAGTCAAAGTAGGAGTAATCCCTCATCCTTTGAGGACATAATGATTTTCTAGTATCTCATTGATTAGCTTATTATTTGGATTTAGTTGGGGACATATCCCATCAAATCCTTATTCAGATTCTTCAGACAATAGAGGCTTTCAGACGAGATGCAGACTAGATATAGACTATGATATTTGAGACTTCAGTTTTATTTTAGGTATTCTATTACCCCACACAAATATTACATTATTCAGTTATGTTCACGATCGAACCTTATGTCCTTTCAGTGCATATTTCTGCATTATTATGTTATCTTATGCAGTATACAGGTACAAATATCAGTCATGGGTTAGCTTGTGGTCCTTTGGGGTCATGAGCACCGTGTTGCATTCCGATTCAGCAAATCGGGTCATTACAAACTTGGTATCAGAGCCTAAGATTCAATAGAGTCCTAGGAAGTCTGAAAGCCGCATCTAGTAGAGTTTTGTACATGGGTGTGTTGCACGCCACATTTATGTGCAAGAGGCTATGAGATGTTTTAAGAATAGTTTCCCTTCTTTCAGTATTCATGTCATGCCTGTGAGCATAATCATAATTCAGTCTCTCAATCTAATCCACTTCTTCTCTTTATTTCAGAACATGCCTCTTAAGAGAAGAAATTAGTCAGTCCCCCATCCCGAAGAACCTTTAGGTGATCATATTTCTCATGCGGAGTTCAGGACCACACTTATGATTCTTGCTCAATCAGTCGCTTCTCATAATGAACGACCAACAACCATTCCAGCCAACCCAGTGTCCAACTCAACCGCAGCTAGAATATGGGACTTTACCCGAATGAATCCTCCAACCTTTCTCGGGTCAAAGGTAGATGAAGACCCTCAGGAATTCTTAGATCAAGTTTAAAAAGTGACAGACTCCATGGGGGTGACTACTGTTAAGAGTGCTGATCTAGCTGCATACCAGTTGCAGGAAGTGGCTCGTGCTTAGTTCAAAAAGTGAAATTCCGAAAGATTAAATGATGTAGGTCCTATAGAGTGGGAGGAGTTTGTCACTGCATTATTAGATAGATTCTTTCCCCAAGAGCTTAGAGAAGCCAAGGTGCTAGAGTTTATCAACCTCATGCAGAGCAATATGAAGGTGAAAGAGTATTTTTTAAGTTTACTCAATTAGCCAGGTATGCCCCTTATGTGGTTGCAGAAGGTAGATCCAAGATGAGTAAGTTTGCTTTAGGGGTGAACGACGGCGTGGTTAATGAGTGTAAATCCGCCATACTGAATAGTGACATGACCTTAGCTAGACTTATAACCCATGCTCAACAAATGGGGGAGCAGAAGATTAAGCAGAGGGAGAAACAGAATAAGAGAGCGAAGACAGGTAGTTTCAACTTCGCTCAGCCTAAGTCAGAAGGAGGAAACCATTCCCAGTTTCATCCTAAGTCATCAGTTCCAGCTCCCTCAATAGCCAGTGCTCCAGTTCCTAAGTTCAGAGAGGGTAACAAAGATAGAGCGCCAAGATCTAAGACCCAGGACAGTATTAGCAGTGCCCGTACCTATCCTCTTTACCAGACTTATGGTAAGCACTATCAGGGTGTGTGTAGAGTACGTAGTGGCATTTGTTTAGGTTGTGGCAAGCTAGGCCATAGAGTTAGAGACTATCCGCAGCCAGGTCCTCAAGGTCAATAGAATCGCTCTTCAGCTCAGTCTGATCGCCCAAATCAGCAGGGTGCCACTTCTAGTGCTACTAGCGGGCAACGCTCAAATTGTCTCTATGCTCTTCAGACTCGGCACAATCAGGAAAGTTATCCTGATGTAGTTACTAGTACATTACAAATCTTTCATGTCCATGTTTACGCTTTGCTAGATCCAGGAGCTTCCTTGTATTTTGTTACTCCTTATATAGCAGTTGATTTTGGAGAAGGTCCAAAAATTCTAGTAGATCCCTTCTCAGTATCTACCCTAATAGGTAAAACCATCATAACCAGCAGGTATACAGGAACTGCCCGATTATGATATTTTAGAAAGTCACTTCAGCAGACTTAGTCGAATTAGAGATGATTGATTTTGATGTTATTCTCGGCATGGATTGGCTTCATTCCTGCTATGCCACAGTCGACTGCAGAAATAGAATAGTTCAGTTTTAGTTCCTAAATGAACCCGTCCTAGAGTGGAAGGGTTGTGTATTCGCTTTTAGGGGTCAACTTGTTTCCTACCTTCGGGTAAGAAAATTTATATCTAAGAGATGTGTTTATCATCTAGTTCATATTAGAGATTCTAGTTCTGAGGCTCCCAGTCTCGTATCAGTCCCAGTAGTAAATAAATATTCAGATGTCTTTCTCAAAGATCTTCCAGGCATTCCTCCCAAAAAGGAAATAGACCTTGGTATTGATCTTCTTTCAGACACTCGGCCTATCTCTATTCTGCTATACAAAATGGCACCAGTAGAACTCAAGAAACTAAAAGAACAGTTGAAGGATCTCTTAGATAAGGGATTCATCAGACCCAGCGTTTCCCCATGGGGTACACCAGTCTTATTCATGCGTAAGAAAGACGGTTCACTCAGAATGTGCATTAATTACCATCAACTCAATAAGGTTACGGTTAAGAAAAAGTATCTTCTTCCCAGAATTAATGACTTGTTTGACCAACTTCAGGGTGCCAGTTATTTCTCTAAGTTAGACCTCAGATCCGGCTATCATCAGCTCAGAGTTAGAGAATGTGACATCTCGAAGACAGCTTTTCGTATGCGGTATGGTCACTTCAAATTTCTAGTTATGTCATTTGGTCTTACCAATGCCCCAGCAGCTTTCATCGGCTTGATAAACCGCGTGTTCAAGCAGTACTTGGACATGTTCGTTATAGCCTTTATAGATGATATTCTGGTCTATTCCAGCACTGAGCGAGATCATGCAGACCATCTCAGAATAGTACTCCAGACTCTCAGAAATCATCAGCTATTCGCCAAACTTAGTAAGTGCAAATTTTGGCTAAAATCAGTAGCATTTCTTGGCCATATTATATCCGGTGATGGCATTAGAGTAGATCCTTAAAAGACTGAAGTAGTAAGCAACTGGCCTTGCCATGTTTCTCCATTAGATATCAGGAGTTTCTTGGGTTTGGCTAGCTATTACAGACAGTTTGTTGAAGGAAGTTCTTTTATTACATCTCTTATATCCAAATTGACTCAAAAGAAAGTCATGTTCCAGTGGTTAGATCCTTGTGAGAAGAATTTTCAGCAATTAAAGACTCGACTCACCTTAGCTCCAGTTCTAGCGCTTCCAGATAGTTCAGACGATTTTGTAGTTTATTGTGACGCATACAGAGTGGGTTTAGGTTGTGTCCTCATGCAGCATAGTAAGGTCATAGCCTACGCCTCCAGACAGCTTAAACCCCATGAGAAGAATTATCCTACTCATGATCTTGAGTTAGCAGGCATAGTATTTGCCTTAGAGATTTAGAGGCATTATCTCTACGGAGTTCATGTAGACGTCTTCACAAATCATAAGAGCCTTCAGTATGTCTTTTCTCAAAAAGATCTCAATCTTCGTCAGAAAAGGTGGTTGAGCTCTTAAAAGATTATGACATAAGTATCTTCTATCATTCGAGAAAGGCCAATGTAGTGGCCGACGCTCTCAGTAGACTGTCTATGGGTAGTAATTCTCATGTTGATGATAGTAATAAGAAGAAGTTATTCCACAAAATCCACCAGCTTGCCAGACTAGGCGTTCGCTTAGTCGACTCTTCAAAGGGCGGTGTATTTATTTAGAGTAATTCAGAATCATCTCTAGATTCTGAGGTGAAAGAAAAGCAAGATAAGGATCCTATCCTTGTCAAGCTAGAAGAGTCGGTTCAGAATTAGAAAATAGAGGTTTTCTCCCAAGGGGAAATGGTGTTCTTCGTTGTCAGGGTCGTCTTTGTGTTCCAGATGTAGATGACATAAGGCATTAAATTCTTGCAGAAGCTCATGGTACGTGCTACTCTATTCATCCAGGGACCACAAAGATGTACCGCGACTTGCAGGAAATCTATTGGTGGAGTGAGATGAAAAGAAATGTTGTAGAGTTTGTGGCTAAGTGCTTTATATGTCAGCAAGTTAAGATAGAGCATCAGAAGCCTAGTGGTCCTATGTAGGAGTTCAGTATTCCTACTTGGAAGTGGGAAGTTGTGAACATGGACTTCGTGATGGGTTTCCCTTGAACTCATCATTAGCATGATTCAATCTGGTCATTGTAGATAGAATGACCAAATCAGCTCTTTTTCTTCCAGTTCATACCTCTTATTCAGCCGAGGATTATGCCAAGCTCTACATCAAGGAGCTAGTCAGATTGCACGATGTTTCATTATCTATTATCTCAGACAGAGGTACCCAGTTCACCTCTCATTTTTGGAAAGCATTCCAAAAGGGTCTTGGTACCAAGTTCATCAGAGTATAGCCTTTTATCCTCAGATAGATGGTCAATAAGAAAGGACCATTCAGACGTTGGAGGATATGCTAAGGGCGTGTGTAATTGATTTCAAGGGTAGTTGGGATGACCACCTGCCTTTGATTGAGTTTGCATACAATAATAGTTATCATTCCAGTATTCAGATGGCTTTATTCAAAGATCTCTATGGTAGGAGATGTAGATCTCCAATCGGTTGGTTTGAAATTAGTGAGGCCTCAGTCATAGGTCCTGACTTAGTATTCGACGCCTTAGAGAAAGTTCAGTTAATTAGAGAAAAACTTTGGGCTACTCAGAGATGACAGAAGTCTTATACAGATGTTCGTAGAAAGGATCTCGAGTTTGAGATTGGTGATCATGTCTACCTTAAGATCTCTCCTATGAATGGAGTGGAGAGATTCGACAATAAGAGAAAGCTCAGTCCCCAATATGTCAGTCCCTTCAAGATTCTCAGTCATTTTGGCAAGGTAGCTTATGAGCTCGAATTGCCTTCAGATCTAGTCTCAGCTCATCCAGTCTTTCACGTCTCTTTGCTCCAGAAGTGCATAGGTGACCCATCAGTCGTAGTCCCTATTCAGATCATCGATGTTCATAACAGCCTCTCTTATGAAGAGATCCCAGTTGAAGTCCTTGACTATCAGACCCATAGATTGAGGAACAAAAAAGTCCCTCTAGTTAAAGTTCTTTGGCAAAATCAGCCCGTAGAGGGAGCTACTTGGGAAGCAAAAATAGATATGCGTACCAAGTACCCTCACCTTTTTCCCGCCAACTCAGATTAAGCTTAAGGTAATAGTTCTCCTTAAGCTTACTCAGTTTCATGATTAGTGTATATCACTAACTTAGTATTCAGTCTCACGCTCATGTTTTCCTTACCAGTGGTGCGGTATTGACATCCTTCTAATCAGGGCATAGATTGGACCCCAGCTAGCATAGCACCTTTAGGGCATGTCAGTTAGATAATACTTCTCACGGTTTCATGTTACAGAATCAGGACTATCAGACACAGTCAATCAGTCTCAGTAATAGAACTCAAATAGTTCTTCAGATTCCAGGACTGTCAGACACAATCAACTCAGATACAGTACAAAACTCAGATAGTTCCATCAGATTTAGGACTGCCAGTTACAGTTACCCATGTTATCAGTTACACTCAGATACAGTCACCCATGTTATCAGCATTATTTAGATATAGTCATTCATGTTATTAATCATTTCAGTTACTAGTATGTCATGTTATCAGTATACAGACTCAGAAATCATAAAATCACATTTTCAGTTACAGTTACGTATTTATGCATGTATTCTCACGTTCATGTTAGACGGAAAGTTAGCATTATTCATGCATGCAAACCCTTGTATATAGCCTACCTGACAAGTATACTCGGTATATATGTACTGATGCATTCGCACTATGGTGCTTTCTTTGTATGTTATACCATAGTTTCAGAGACACGAGTTCCAGATCAGCAGTAGATCCCAGATTTTGCAGTCAAAGTAGGAGTAATCCCTCATCCTTTGAGGACATAATGATTTTCTAGTATCTCATTGATTAGCTTATTATTTGGATTTAGTTGGGGACATATCCCATCAAATCCTTATTCAGATTCTTCAGACAATAGAGGCTTTCAGACGAGATGCAGACTAGATATAGACTATGATATTTGAGACTTCAGTTTTATTTTAGGTATTCTATTACCCCACACAAATATTACATTATTCAGTTATGTTCACGATCGAACCTTATGTCCTTTCAGTGCATATTTCTGCATTATTATGTTATCTTATGCAGTATACAGGTACAAATATCAGTCATGGGTTAGCTTGTGGTCCTTTGGGGTCATGAGCACCGTGTTGCATTCCGATTCAGCAAATCGGGTCATTACAAACTTGGTATCAGAGCCTAAGATTCAATAGAGTCCTAGGAAGTCTGAAAGCCGCATCTAGTAGAGTTTTGTACATGGGTGTGTTGCACGCCACATTTATGTGCAAGAGGCTATGAGATGTTTTAAGAATAGTTTCCCTTCTTTCAGTATTCATGTCATGCCTGTGAGCATAATCATAATTCAGTCTCTCAATCTAATCCACTTCTTCTCTTTATTTCAGAACATGCCTCTTAAGAGAAGAAATTAGTCAGTCCCCCATCCCGAAGAACCTTTAGGTGATCATATTTCTCATGCGGAGTTCAGGACCACACTTATGATTCTTGCTCAATCAGTCGCTTCTCATAATGAACGACCAACAACCATTCCAGCCAACCCAGTGTCCAACTCAACCGCAGCTAGAATATGGGACTTTACCCGAATGAATCCTCCAACCTTTCTCGGGTCAAAGGTAGATGAAGACCCTCAGGAATTCTTAGATCAAGTTTAAAAAGTGACAGACTCCATGGGGGTGACTACTGTTAAGAGTGCTGATCTAGCTGCATACCAGTTGCAGGAAGTGGCTCGTGCTTAGTTCAAAAAGTGAAATTCCGAAAGATTAAATGATGTAGGTCCTATAGAGTGGGAGGAGTTTGTCACTGCATTATTAGATAGATTCTTTCCCCAAGAGCTTAGAGAAGCCAAGGTGCTAGAGTTTATCAACCTCATGCAGAGCAATATGAAGGTGAAAGAGTATTTTTTAAGTTTACTCAATTAGCCAGGTATGCCCCTTATGTGGTTGCAGAAGGTAGATCCAAGATGAGTAAGTTTGCTTTAGGGGTGAACGACGGCGTGGTTAATGAGTGTAAATCCGCCATACTGAATAGTGACATGACCTTAGCTAGACTTATAACCCATGCTCAACAAATGGGGGAGCAGAAGATTAAGCAGAGGGAGAAACAGAATAAGAGAGCGAAGACAGGTAGTTTCAACTTCGCTCAGCCTAAGTCAGAAGGAGGAAACCATTCCCAGTTTCATCCTAAGTCATCAGTTCCAGCTCCCTCAATAGCCAGTGCTCCAGTTCCTAAGTTCAGAGAGGGTAACAAAGATAGAGCGCCAAGATCTAAGACCCAGGACAGTATTAGCAGTGCCCGTACCTATCCTCTTTACCAGACTTATGGTAAGCACTATCAGGGTGTGTGTAGAGTACGTAGTGGCATTTGTTTAGGTTGTGGCAAGCTAGGCCATAGAGTTAGAGACTATCCGCAGCCAGGTCCTCAAGGTCAATAGAATCGCTCTTCAGCTCAGTCTGATCGCCCAAATCAGCAGGGTGCCACTTCTAGTGCTACTAGCGGGCAACGCTCAAATTGTCTCTATGCTCTTCAGACTCGGCACAATCAGGAAAGTTATCCTGATGTAGTTACTAGTACATTACAAATCTTTCATGTCCATGTTTACGCTTTGCTAGATCCAGGAGCTTCCTTGTATTTTGTTACTCCTTATATAGCAGTTGATTTTGGAGAAGGTCCAAAAATTCTAGTAGATCCCTTCTCAGTATCTACCCTAATAGGTAAAACCATCATAACCAGCAGGTATACAGGAACTGCCCGATTATGATATTTTAGAAAGTCACTTCAGCAGACTTAGTCGAATTAGAGATGATTGATTTTGATGTTATTCTCGGCATGGATTGGCTTCATTCCTGCTATGCCACAGTCGACTGCAGAAATAGAATAGTTCAGTTTTAGTTCCTAAATGAACCCGTCCTAGAGTGGAAGGGTTGTGTATTCGCTTTTAGGGGTCAACTTGTTTCCTACCTTCGGGTAAGAAAATTTATATCTAAGAGATGTGTTTATCATCTAGTTCATATTAGAGATTCTAGTTCTGAGGCTCCCAGTCTCGTATCAGTCCCAGTAGTAAATAAATATTCAGATGTCTTTCTCAAAGATCTTCCAGGCATTCCTCCCAAAAAGGAAATAGACCTTGGTATTGATCTTCTTTCAGACACTCGGCCTATCTCTATTCTGCTATACAAAATGGCACCAGTAGAACTCAAGAAACTAAAAGAACAGTTGAAGGATCTCTTAGATAAGGGATTCATCAGACCCAGCGTTTCCCCATGGGGTACACCAGTCTTATTCATGCGTAAGAAAGACGGTTCACTCAGAATGTGCATTAATTACCATCAACTCAATAAGGTTACGGTTAAGAAAAAGTATCTTCTTCCCAGAATTAATGACTTGTTTGACCAACTTCAGGGTGCCAGTTATTTCTCTAAGTTAGACCTCAGATCCGGCTATCATCAGCTCAGAGTTAGAGAATGTGACATCTCGAAGACAGCTTTTCGTATGCGGTATGGTCACTTCAAATTTCTAGTTATGTCATTTGGTCTTACCAATGCCCCAGCAGCTTTCATCGGCTTGATAAACCGCGTGTTCAAGCAGTACTTGGACATGTTCGTTATAGCCTTTATAGATGATATTCTGGTCTATTCCAGCACTGAGCGAGATCATGCAGACCATCTCAGAATAGTACTCCAGACTCTCAGAAATCATCAGCTATTCGCCAAACTTAGTAAGTGCAAATTTTGGCTAAAATCAGTAGCATTTCTTGGCCATATTATATCCGGTGATGGCATTAGAGTAGATCCTTAAAAGACTGAAGTAGTAAGCAACTGGCCTTGCCATGTTTCTCCATTAGATATCAGGAGTTTCTTGGGTTTGGCTAGCTATTACAGACAGTTTGTTGAAGGAAGTTCTTTTATTACATCTCTTATATCCAAATTGACTCAAAAGAAAGTCATGTTCCAGTGGTTAGATCCTTGTGAGAAGAATTTTCAACAATTAAAGACTCGACTCACCTTAGCTCCAGTTCTAGCGCTTCCAGATAGTTCAGACGATTTTGTAGTTTATTGTGACGCATACAGAGTGGGTTTAGGTTGTGTCCTCATGCAGCATAGTAAGGTCATAGCCTACGCCTCCAGACAGCTTAAACCCCATGAGAAGAATTATCCTACTCATGATCTTGAGTTAGCAGGCATAGTATTTGCCTTAGAGATTTAGAGGCATTATCTCTACGGAGTGCATGTAGACGTCTTCACAAATCATAAGAGCCTTCAGTATGTCTTTTCTCAAAAAGATCTCAATCTTCGTCAGAAAAGGTGGTTGAGCTCTTAAAAGATTATGACATAAGTATCTTCTATCATTCGAGAAAGGCCAATGTAGTGGCCGACGCTCTCAGTAGACTGTCTATGGGTAGTAATTCTCATGTTGATGATAGTAATAAGAAGAAGTTATTCCACAAAATCCACCAGCTTGCCAGACTAGGCGTTCGCTTAGTCGACTCTTCAAAGGGCGGTGTATTTATTTAGAGTAATTCAGAATCATCTCTAGATTCTGAGGTGAAAGAAAAGCAAGATAAGGATCCTATCCTTGTCAAGCTAGAAGAGTCGGTTCAGAATTAGAAAATAGAGGTTTTCTCCCAAGGGGAAATGGTGTTCTTCGTTGTCAGGGTCGTCTTTGTGTTCCAGATGTAGATGACATAAGGCATTAAATTCTTGCAGAAGCTCATGGTACGTGCTACTCTATTCATCCAGGGACCACAAAGATGTACCGCGACTTGCAGGAAATCTATTGGTGGAGTGAGATGAAAAGAAATGTTGTAGAGTTTGTGGCTAAGTGCTTTATATGTCAGCAAGTTAAGATAGAGCATCAGAAGCCTAGTGGTCCTATGTAGGAGTTCAGTATTCCTACTTGGAAGTGGGAAGTTGTGAACATGGACTTCGTGATGGGTTTCCCTTGAACTCATCATTAGCATGATTCAATCTGGTCATTGTAGATAGAATGACCAAATCAGCTCTTTTTCTTCCAGTTCATACCTCTTATTCAGCCGAGGATTATGCCAAGCTCTACATCAAGGAGCTAGTCAGATTGCACGATGTTTCATTATCTATTATCTCAGACAGAGGTACCCAGTTCACCTCTCATTTTTGGAAAGCATTCCAAAAGGGTCTTGGTACCAAGTTCATCAGAGTATAGCCTTTTATCCTCAGATAGATGGTCAATAAGAAAGGACCATTCAGACGTTGGAGGATATGCTAAGGGCGTGTGTAATTGATTTCAAGGGTAGTTGGGATGACCACCTGCCTTTGATTGAGTTTGCATACAATAATAGTTATCATTCCAGTATTCAGATGGCTTTATTCAAAGATCTCTATGGTAGGAGATGTAGATCTCCAATCGGTTGGTTTGAAATTAGTGAGGCCTCAGTCATAGGTCCTGACTTAGTATTCGACGCCTTAGAGAAAGTTCAGTTAATTAGAGAAAAACTTTGGGCTACTCAGAGATGACAGAAGTCTTATACAGATGTTCGTAGAAAGGATCTCGAGTTTGAGATTGGTGATCATGTCTACCTTAAGATCTCTCCTATGAATGGAGTGGAGAGATTCGACAATAAGAGAAAGCTCAGTCCCCAATATGTCAGTCCCTTCAAGATTCTCAGTCATTTTGGCAAGGTAGCTTATGAGCTCGAATTGCCTTCAGATCTAGTCTCAGCTCATCCAGTCTTTCACGTCTCTTTGCTCCAGAAGTGCATAGGTGACCCATCAGTCGTAGTCCCTATTCAGATCATCGATGTTCATAACAGCCTCTCTTATGAAGAGATCCCAGTTGAAGTCCTTGACTATCAGACCCATAGATTGAGGAACAAAAAAGTCCCTCTAGTTAAAGTTCTTTGGCAAAATCAGCCCATAGAGGGAGCTACTTGGGAAGCAAAAATAGATATGCGTACCAAGTACCCTCACCTTTTTCCCGCCAACTCAGATTAAGCTTAAGGTAATAGTTCTCCTTAAGCTTACTCAGTTTCATGATTAGTGTATATCACTAACTTAGTATTCAGTCTCACGCTCATGTTTTCCTTACCAGTGGTGCGGTATTGACATCCTTCTAATCAGGGCATAGATTGGACCCCAGCTAGCATAGCACCTTTAGGGCATGTCAGTTAGATAATACTTCTCACGGTTTCATGTTACAGAATCAGGACTATCAGACACAGTCAATCAGTCTCAGTAATAGAACTCAAATAGTTCTTCAGATTCCAGGACTGTCAGACACAATCAACTCAGATACAGTACAAAACTCAGATAGTTCCATCAGATTTAGGACTGCCAGTTACAGTTACCCATGTTATCAGTTACACTCAGATACAGTCACCCATGTTATCAGCATTATTTAGATATAGTCATTCATGTTATTAATCATTTCAGTTACTAGTATGTCATGTTATCAGTATACAGACTCAGAAATCATAAAATCACATTGTCAGTTACAGTTACGTATTTATGCATGTATTCTCACGTTCATGTTAGACAGTAAGTTAGCATTATTCATGCATGCAAACCCTCGCATATAGCCTACCTCAAAAGTATACTCGGTATATATGTACTGACGCATTTGCACTATGGTGCTTTCTTTTTATGTTATACCATAGTTTCAGAGACACGAGTTCCAGATCAGCAGTAGATCCCAGATTTTGCAGTCAGAGTAGGAGTAATCCCTCATCCTTTGAGGACATAATGATTTTCTAGTATCTCATTGATTAGCTTATTATTTGGATTTAGTTGGGGACATATCCCATCAAATCCTTATTCAGATTCTTCAGACAATAGAGGCTTTCAGACGAGATGCAGACTAGATATAGACTATCGTGTTTGAGACTTTAGTTTTGTTTTGGGTATTCTATTACCCTACACAGATGTTACGTTATTCAATTATGTTCATGATTAAACCTTATGGCCTTTCAGTGCATGTTTCTGCATTATTATTTTATCTTTGCAGTATACAGGTAAAGACATCAGTCATGGGTTAGCTTGTGGTCCTTCGTGGTCATGAGGATCGTGTAGTATTTTGATTCAGCAAATTGGGTCGTTACATATACTTGGTGTCATGAACAACTGAGATGGAAAGGTAGATTGGTGGTGGGTGATAATCCACAATTGAAAAAAAAGATTATGGAATTGTGTCATAACACTACTCAAGGAGGGCACTCAGGGATGGATGCTACTACTTGGAGATTGTAATTACTATTCTATTGGAAATCCCTTTTGCAGGATGTTAGATCTTTTATACAACAATGTGACATATGCCATAGAAATATGTATGATGCAGCTACTTATCCTGGTTATCTGCAACCTCTTCTTATTCCTGAAGATGTGTGGACTAATGTGTGCTTAGATTTTATTAAAGGTCTTCCTAAATCTAATGGGAAGGATGTCATATTGGTTGTGGTTGACAGACTGAGCAAGTATGGTCATTTTTTATGCTTGCACCATCCTTATACTACTCAATCAGTAGCTCAATGTTATTTAGACCATGTTTTTAAGCTTCATGGTATGCCCGTGACTGTGACAAGTGATAGAGATCTTATGTTCTTAAGCTCCTTTTGGCAAGAGATTATTACACTTTAGGGAGTGCAATTGCAGAGATCCACAGCTTACCATCCTCAGACTGATGGTCAAACTGAGGCGCTCAATAAGACTTTAGAGACTTACTTGAGATTTTTTGCTCTGAAAAACCTAAGGACTAGTCTACCTATATACCCTTGGCTGAGTGGTGGTACAATACCACTTACCATTCCACCATCAAGTGCACCCCTTATGAGGTGTTGTATGGTCAGAAACCTCCAATCTATTTGCCTTACTTGGTCAGCGAGAGTTCTTCTGAGATGGTCGACAGGTCACTAGAATCTAGAGAATCCATCATTCAACTGCTGAAATTTCACATGGCTAGAGCTCAACAATGAATGAAAGACATTGCTGATAAACATAAAATTGACAGATCATTTTCAGTGGGTAATTGGGTGTACTTAAAACTTTAACCTTATAGATAAGTTACAGTAGCTACTAGACCATTTAACAAGTTGGCAGCCAAGTATTATGGTCCTTATATGGTGCAGGCTAGGATTGGAGTTGTTGCTTATAGGTTGTTGTTGCCCAAGGATGTTCTTATTCATCCTACTTTCCATGTCTCTCAGCTCAAGAGGTGTTATGTTGTTCCCATGAGCTTCAACCATCCATCTATTCTGCACTTATCTAGTCCCTTTTGTCCTAAGCCTGAGTTAGTTCTAAATAGGAGGTTGGTCAAGTACGAAAACAAGGCAGTAGATTAGGTCCTAGTCAAATGGAATGATCTTGATGCAGTTCAAGTTACTTGGGAGTTTGTTTCAGAGTTGCACACTAGGTTTCCTGGTTTCAATCCTTGAGGACAAGGATATTCTTCACAAAGGGGTATTGATACAAGTGTAACAGGTTAAGAAGAGGCAAAAAACAGTTAGGACTCAAAGTTAGTTAAGTCTGTTAAGTACTATAGCAGTTGTTTGTTTTAACTATTGTAATAGAATCACTGAGGCAAAGTCCAAGAGATAGTTAGGCAGTTATTGTTCAATGATTAGCTATAAATACTCATGTGTAATGATTCACAGCTATTCAGAAATCATAATACAACTCATCTTCTCTCTTATTCTTCTCAATTTAGCTATTTTTCTTGGTTAATACCCTGATCTTAGCTCTCTCCTTCCTTGAGGTTAACCTCCTGGAATGATTTAGTTCTTCGAGGTGCATTAAATTCTGATGAAAATGCTCATCAAAAAATAAATCTATTAGGAGGGCACGGTAATTTTGTAAAGCTTTAGTTCTTACAGTTTATTAAAAGGTGAATGGACGGTGATGTTGAGCCATATAATGTATTGTACAGTTACTTCATTGGACTTCTCTACCCGTAGAAGAGAGGAGTAAAAGAGTTACAGTGGGAAAGAGGAAAAATTTTGCCCAAGTGATGGACTTGTTTGTTTCTGTAATAGCGAACTGATCAGCGGGCAACTTGGAAAGGCTATGTTAGGTCAGTTTATCTTTATTGACCACTTGTCAAAACAGACATATGAACTCCTTAATTTGAAATTGAAATTAAGTAAACGTACCCAACTCATTAAATGAAAATAAACTTACTTGAATTCCAAAATCACCCCAGTCCGTTTGATTTAAGACAGATTTTACAACCCTACATATGCCTGCAAATTCTCAAAGAGGCACCAACTAAAACTTTCGGACGCATCCGTAAGCGAGCAAGTAAACAACAATGGAACCTGTTTAATCTCTGTAAAAAACAAAAAGATATGGCACTATCCAACAGTCTTCCATCCTCTCTGTTAGCCTTAATAGATATGTCCGTTACTTCTCAATAACCAATCTTAAGTGATTATGCTTATCCATCTACTTCAAATAGCTAGTTCCATTGTGCTTTATGTTCAGGTTGTTTTCATTTTTGTTGCTATTTCCATCTAATTCCGCTGATAAAGTTTGAGAAAAACATTGATAAAGTTCTATGTCCACAAAATCAAAGTTTTAAGTCCCTTTATATGAAACTAAAATAGTAACGTTGACGTCTTTGTACCTTTTTGACCTAATTGAGTTTGTTTTCGCTCTAACATAATCTATATTGTATGCGTTCTTTATTTGTTTTCACAATAAAATATATTCCACTTCTCCGTTTTCACTTTTAGATAAGAATAATTAGATTCTACATATTGGATAATTCCTTTCTATAAAAAATCTGGATATGTTTCTATCTATTACTCCACTTTTAGTATTGAAAATTACCAGACATATCAAGAGGACAAACAAGTTTGCCTCTAAATTATTCCTTAAATCAAGTATTTCTAAGATTAAATATCATCATATATCAAGAGGACAAAAAAATTTTGCTCTAAATTATACCTGAAATGGGAAGTGTATTGTGAGTGGCTCAGAGGATCGATGTATCTATATATGGAATTTGCAAGGTAAATATTTGGTGCGGAAACTTGAAGGACATGTTGATACCGTCATTTTGATAACTTGCCACCCCACAGAAAATATGATTATCACAGCTGGAGTAGATAATGAACAGTGAGCGTTTGATCTGAGATTAATGAATGTCTTCACTGTGTTTATAGGTAGGTTCATTCTATCCTTCAAATACACAATCCTTGCGCTTTTGATAGCTATTAACTTTGAAATTTAGAACATCAAAAACTTATTAATATGTGAGTTTTAGTTACAAAAAGCAACTTTTAGTGGTTAAATCAAATCACATTTGTATACTTTTTCACTTATTAGCTTTGTTATTTCCCAACATCTGGGCAACCTTTGAATCCAAACTGTTCCTTTATCTGGTAGATTGAGTAGAATGTAATGGAAAGAGCCATCTATTTATATTCTAGGAGAAGAGTCATCCATTCAGAGAAAATTGTTATTTGCTTGCAAAGTTTCAAATTACAATTTATTTGCAAAGTTTCAAATTACAGGTTCACTCTCTTGAAGGAGGATGGTGGTGAGAGTAGTTTTGTAAATGTATCAGATGGGAAAAGCTAAGGAAGTAAAGCAGATGAAGGGAAATTTACCTTATCTGGAATTGGTTCTTGAACTTGAGAACAAACATTTGTAGATCTGAAAGTACATCTGATGGGTGGCCTAAACGTTTCAAGTGAAAGTGGAGCCCTGTTGAGGTTTCCTGTTGGGAGATTTGTATTTGTAGGCGCGTATCACAGGGGTTGTAATCAATAGGGGAAGTAGCACAGAGGTTGTATGCCGTCTACTCGGTCACTTGAGTATTGTTAGTAGGTGTGTTGGGAGTCGAGTTGAAATGTTTTAAAATGTTTTCTTATTAGTTTATTTTTTAAGTAAAAAGCACCATACGATTTAGAGAACTGTATTAACAGCCCATGAAGGAAGGAAAGAACCAAACATAGTGACAAAATTGTAATTGCAACTTACAATTCCCTTTTGACGGAGGTAGTTGTCGTTGTTGATGGAGGCCCTATTGACGGAGCTAGAAGGCGTTGGCAGATTTGGAAATATAATAGATGGGCTAAGGATTAGAAATTGTAAAGTTGAATGGGAATCGCAATTCTAAGGGTCTCTGAAAATTGAAGACAGTCTAGATCTCTAGACTTCCCCTTAATCATGTACTTATATTTCTCGATTCTAGGAGCCTTTATAAACTATTGTCAAGTCTTCTTATCAAAGCATTTTTTGTTGGGAAATGTCACCTCAACGAGTTTAGATTTAGGAGATGTAAACTTACAACTCCTTTATGAGGGAGAAAGATCTATTCGTTGGGCAATTGAATCCATAATGGTGAATTACTGGGGAAGCAACACTGCTGGCGAGAGTAATTTGCGGGGAAAAAATTGCTCCAAACATAGCGAAGAATCCAATAGGCCCCACTGGTACGTAGCATTAATTTTATGGGAGAAACCGACATTCACTGGGTTTATCTAGAGTCTTTAATGCAGTTTAACAATTGAGAGGTGATAGCTTATAAGGATGAAAGTAACAAGCCTCATAGAAAATATATGCATGAAATGATAAAGGTCGAAAAGAAAGATATTGTAAGGTAATGAAAAAAGCCACTAAAGTGAAATCAGTCAATATTATGGATGGTTGTTGGCTGAAACGTTGGTAAGTTCTAATCAACACTTTCACATTTTCCAAAGGGCCGTTATATGGTCACAATTAAACTATAGTTTATTGCTCATGTGTAGAATTCATTTACAATTTCAAAGCAAAAATTTTGGACATTCTCAATAGAGATGCACCTTGATATTCTTCTTGCAAAAAATGCTACTGGAAAGTAAAAGTTATACGAGATACCGTGAGTTGTACCTATGGTAGCATTAAAAGTGTTGATTATGAAATGAGTTGAGATTTGATAAAAATGACCTCCAACATTTTCAGATATGAAAATAGATAACTTATATAATTTTAATATTAAATTATACACCATTTTATATAGATACTGCTCAAGAGTTGAAGTTTCTGATGGAGAATAATGTGTTCGAGTTATACCTTTTGAATCAGCAAAATGTTTTTTAGTTAACAATGTCAAAGAGTAATTGAATTGACATCTGTGAAGATATGATATATATTTTTAACATCTTATACTATATCTAAAAAAATGAACCGAATGAAAGTGTTGAGTGACTAATTTTCAAGATATTATCATATGCAATTGTTTACATCTATATGTAATCTATACTACCTTAAAAGCACCAACTAAAAAAATACTTAAAGTGAAATTACTAAACTACCCCTCTTACTAATTTAAATTGCTTATTTAATATTTTTTACTAATTTAAATTGCCTATTTAATTTTTAAAAAATCCTCAAAAAATAACACCCTACAAATATCCCAATTCAATAGTCGTACTCCTTCACTAAAAGTAACAACCAAACGTCTCCACAAATATCCTAAGCCAACAGTCGTAATCTGTCGCTAAAATTCACAACCAAACGTTTATATACTCCTCCATCAAAAAAAAATTCTCTGCCTGCTTCTCTGGGAGTTGAAATTGTAAATTTTCAAATTTCTCTTTTATATTGCTTTATTTTCATAGCCTTTACTTTGGAAGAAATTTCAAGGAAATTGTTGTATTATTCTTATTTAATTTTCTGGTATCCATACCCTGCTGCTCAAGGAATTTAGTCAAGGATATTACCTCTATTTCATGAATTGATGAAGCAATTTCTGATGGTAGAAATGATTTTTGTGCTTTGACAGAAAAAGTGCTTTTGCATAGACCTTATTTTTTGACTTCTTATGTTCTCAACTACTAATGTCATTCTAATATTTTGTGGCTCTTGTAATAAGTCTGAAGTCCGAAATAATATAAATTAGTCTTCCTGATGATTAGGATTTATGTTGGTGATGCTTTTTACTGAAAATCTATTGACGTGCAATAATTTTGTTGGGCCTGTCCATGTATGAGCATTTTATCTGTCTTAACAATTTTAAAATTAACTCTAAAACTGTTTTATGTTGTTTGAATCAAAAAATAACATAGCATTTGGACATAAAATCATACTTATCCGCTTTCCGAAATCTCATGAAAAGGGAAAGAGTATTATCCATTATGACATGGATAATCTTCTCGGGAGATAAGCTTTATGTACTACCGTTGCTTTCCTAGATGGCAAATGCATCGCATCCTCAATAATATCAGTGACATAATAATTGTGACAAAGCATTCTTGGTATATTCTCATGTTGTTATATATATTTTATAAGGAAGAAGGAATATCGTCTAATTGATTATATGCCTGTAGGTATATCTATCTTGGACTGATTAGCAAGATGGAGGCTGCAACATCTAATGATCATAACTCAACTCTGTCCCTCCTTTTTATGTTATGTCGTCTATGCTATAAACATTGATAAGACTTGGTATTTGGCGCAGGGCGTAAATATGGCAGCATAAGACTTGGTATTTGGCGCAGGGCGTAAATATGGCAGTTATAAAGTGCAACTTAATAGAGGCAAGCACTAATTTTGAGAAATCACATATGAAAGGGGAATGAAGTACCAAGGCTGAAAATGGAGGTAGTATATTATGGCTCTCCAACAAATTTAAACTTTATTATGATTGTTTCCCCTTTTAAGTCTTGTACATCGTGTTCAGGGGTATATTTTTATTCAGTACAAACCATTCTTGATTGTGAAACTGATGTACGGCTCCCTCTAATATTTGCTTCTTTTATTATCTTCTTCAGGATATGAGGCATAGTCAACTTTGGGAGACAACAATAGTACAATTATTGTATTTCTTCAATTTATGTGCATATCTGGACCATTGTCTATCACAATTTTTAAAGAGAGCAATTTTGGTGCTTTCATCAGGTTTGAGGACTGATGTTATGGTAGGATGATTCGTTAGCGCACTCATATGAACGCTCTCGATATGGATCCTCCATTAGAGAATGATGCATCACTTATTGAAGTAATCTATATATACATGTAATTTATTTTGTTGGATAAGAATCTAAAATTTATTTGAATATATGAGAAAATATCTTATAGTTTTTTTTTCATCAATAAGTAATGCATATAAACACGTAACTTTAAATATTATTTGTTCTTTTAGTTTTGAAGGGATATTTGAAGATCTTTTTATGCATCTTTCTTCCATTGAGTGACATGAAAATAAAAGGGTAAAAATAACTATATGTATTGCTTATTTATTATCGGTGATTGAGATGATCAACTAGAGATAGAGAAAGGGAAGACTTGATAAAGAACAGAAAGAAAGTTACTGAAAAGGACAGAAAAGGAATTACAACGACAACTTATATGTATCAAGATGAAATCAAATATATTTTCACCATCTTATTACTTTGTTTATGTTATTTTGCACGGAATGTTAATTGACGTAGAAGCTTGCAAGAAAGAAGGCAATAGACAATCTATTGATAAGTTGATTTCAGCACATATCAAGAAGTGATTGTGCTTCACCTATCATCGATTCCCTTTGTTGTAACCTCTTGTGCGTTGTACGGTTATTAGCAAGTCCTCTTTTAGGATTTCCTTTTGCTTTTTATATGTCACGAAGCTACAATGTTTTTTTTCTACATGTTTAATTGATGTACCATTTAATATCGACAATATTTTCAACAAACTTCTTGTAGGACACAGTGAAATTTGTTTAATAGACAGGTTTGACACCTCAAGTTACACGGTTAGGCCTTTTTCGGGACAAGTTTGTTATTTTTTCTGTCGAAGGTTACACAGACGGAAAGAATGATCATCGTTTAGGTAACTACTGGAGACACTCCCTTGTTGCTGGAAAAATGGCCCTCGACAATGCTAACCTTAGCGAACAAGTTGTTAAAACTGTGAGTTTATTAATTGGTAGCGTAACTTTTTGAGTTATAAAATGATCAAAAGCATAAATGTGAGGAAAGATTCTTGTATTTGTGTGTTACAGATGGTGAAAATGAGGATTAGTCTCTTGGTTGGTTACGGCATGGGTGGTTTAAATGTTTTCAGTGACGGGATGGAAGCCTTAGTTCAAAGAGGATACAAGAAAATGAGTTTATAGTTCATTCCTTACTGAATCACTAACATGGGACCAGCACTGTTAGCTATAGACACTGGACCACTGGGACCTAATTACTCTGATTCACTGGCTTGTACAAGTGCCAATCACAGCTTCTACTAAACTGCAGATCATATCAGAAGGGGCGATGCAAATATTATGGTAGAAAGTGGAATGGAAGCTGATGTTGGTTAATTCAGTGCCTTCCGTACCTTGTCTCAAAAAATAATGAACACAAAAAGGCTTTACTTCCATGGGACACGAATCATAATGGATTTGTCTTAAGTTTTACTAAAGTGATTTGATCGAGTTATAACCATACTACCAAGTCATAGAAAGTTTGGAGCATGCCTTGAAAAGAGGTGCTCCTATTGTAGCAGAATACTTGGGAGGAGCAGTCACTTGTGATGCTCATCACATGACCGATCTTCACGTGCAATGCACGTGCCGTAAATCTAGTATATATATATATATATATTGTAATTCTTCATTTGCATTTTTTTTGTATAATTTGAGTATATTAAATATTATAATCAATTTACACTCAGTGTAGAACGTATACAGATTAATTCTACAGATATTCTTCCGACTTTATACACTAATTAAACAATTTATAAATGAAGAATTAAACACCAAAGAACGAACAAACTTGAATGAAAAAAATATCTTCTCCGACAATGATCATTGGTTTCCTCCATCTCTCATCTTCGCTTAAAATTCTCTCCAAAAAAAAATTATTATACAATATCATAACTGAAATTAGAAGGCTAACAAAGCTGGCATCAACCATCGTCGTACTTTGAGTCATTGACTGAAAATTATCTAGAAAAAAATAGGTATTTTTATATTTAAGTGAGAGAAGGAAAGTGCGAAAATAAAAAAAAAATAAGAAAGAGGGTGGTGTGTTGGTGTGTGTTGCAGTAGAAAAAAAGAAGAATGGGACGGAGTGTAAAAAAAGCGAGAGATAGAGTGAGACGACTGAAAGATGACAAGAAGAATAAGATTTTATAATTCGGTTACTTATAAATTGTTAGTAGTTTGAGCTTAAAGCATATTTAGGATCAAAAGCTACAAGATTGGGCCACTCAAAGTAATTATTCCAATTATGTTCCCGGTTGGATCAATGCCAAATTTTCAAAGAAGAACCAATTGTGACTTCTAGTGACAAATTTCGCGGTCATACAATAACTTTACTCACCTAAATTTTAGATAGATATCACGATGTTTCTTCGCCTTTATTAATAAGTCACTCTTTCTCGAAAGTACTTTCCCTTTTTGTCTCAGAAAAATCTAAGATCTCTCTCCATAAACTATGTTATTCAACATTATAACAACACAATATTTGTGAGAAAGAGCAAAGCAATATATATGTTATTAACCTTATAAATAGAAGAAAGAATGCCACATTTCGCTTGAACCTAATCCATAATGACTTGCATGAAATGAATAAGAATCTCAAGGGAGATTAATAATTGACGAGATAATTATTAATACTGATATTAATCATTTTTTCTTTCCGAATCGGGGAGGTCAGTTCCATCAAGAAAATGCATGACAAGTGAAAGGGCTCTAGCTGCCTCATAGCTTGGTACTTGATGTCCTGCCCCTCTCACTGTTGCAAATGTCATATCTCCTTTGTATTCTTGTGTATATCCACCAACCGATAAATTTAAAAACAACCAAACAAAACAAATACAAAATCAATTCAGAATCTTTAAAATAAGATTGAATTACTATTATACTAGTAATAATAAGTAATTATAAAATGGAAATTATTTAAGAGGCCAATAATATGATCACCTCTCCATTGAGGTACCAGGGATGCCACTGAGTTTTCATAGGAAGATTCATTGTCTTAATAGAATTCATGGTTGAAGTAACAGGCACCCTTCCATCAGTGTCACCGCTGCATTTTCAAAAAAGCCAAGGTCAAAAGCTTATTTTTCAATCAACAGTCCCTTTTTTAAAAGAAAAAAATTGTTTTTATCTAAAGCAAATTGGTATAAAAATTCCCTAATTATTCAAATTAAGGAGGTTACAACTTACAACAACAAAAAATTCAGCGTAATTTCACAAGTATGGTTTGAGCAAGGGTAGAATGGATGCTGATTTTACCCTTATCTTGAGAAGGTAGAAAAATTAATATTTCTGACAAACCCTCAACTCTGATTAAATTACTGTAAAGAACAAAAATAAATGGTAACCTGAATATCCACACTCGAATATCATTTGTCATAAACTCTCTGAGAAGAGGAATAATTGTTGATGCACTGTCTGTCCAATTTGTTAGGACGTCACTGCAATTTTATTTTAACATAGTTTCAGTTTTAATTAATCCCCAAAAAGGTATAAAATTAATCAATGGGAAGCTTAAGTAGTACTACTATTGGTATTATTTTCTAGCATATATTTGAAATACATAATGGCAAAAATTATTTGAAATATACCTGCATGGCTGCCAAGTAGCATATTCAATATTGGTGACATTGGCATGGAGAGCCTTCTGAACATCTGGCCTATTCATGTAGGCAATTGTGTAGTAGTCACTACATGCATCGATCACTAACTACAATTATTATGCCATATATATTGTCAGTGATTAATTTGTGTACAAGTAAAAACATATTAATTCTGAATCGATTCTCAATCAAAAATTGTACTTGTGAACAAAATCATCAAATGTGAAAGGAAAAAAGATATGTAGTAAGGTCAACTACCCTGTTACAATTACCATAGCACTATTCTGTCTTACCAGAATGATATATAACTAGTAAGTGTACTTGTATATTACTACTAACAACGTGAAATTCGATAATGTGTCAATTATGTAAGAACTTAATTTCTATGTACTGAGATAGTATAAAATATTTGTTATTTAAAGGGTAATTATAGATAATTTTGTATAATAACTGGAGTATTTACTAGTATCTTGAATCTAAATACACAGAAATATTGTCTAGTAGCCACTTTTTGGTCACGTATTTGACAAATAGTCACAATTATGGATTTTCAAGTTTTAATTACAGAGACTGAAAAGTAGTTATTTATGAATTTTACTATCAAATTACACTCTTGTTCTATAGATTTTAAAGTTGAAACTTGAAATAATTTGAAATTGCGAGTTTTTGAAGTTGTGTTTGGACATGCATTCTACTTGAATAAAGTTTATAATTTTGTCAGCGAATCCTAAAAATTTAATGATCAAACAAATTTTTGAAATTAAAATTTCAAAATCTAGGTCTAACGTTAGCTACGTTGACGTTGCCTGTGCAAAAGGTCTTTACACTATCAGCAAATTAATAGCATTATTCAAATCCATTATGGCTAATATAAATTGAAGTGATAAACATGTACAATCTCAAAAAAAATGACTTACAGAAGGCTTCTTGGGCCTGGAAGTAAGGTTGGAATTGTGGCAACGTGGTGCATATATGTTGTAGATATCAATGTTGTGAGTATTATAATCTGCTATACTTTTTGCCATCTTGCATTCATCTGATTCTTTACTCTCTGTGACTGTGAACTTACATTGCTTCTGGATTTCACTTGCAACTTCATCAGTGATTAGGGCATGACTTGCAAAATACTCATACATTCCTCTTGTATCTGTATCGTCATTAATCACTGCATTACCAATCTGCAACCACAATCATTAATTCTTTATTAAAATCAATGTATAAGTTAAATAAAATCATGACATAATTAGAAATTATTTAGTTTGGAGTTAATTAATGAGGGAGAAATTTTGGAACAAGTCAAGATGTTGATGATACAGTGAGACGGTGTAAGTGTTTGATTTTAAAATATAAATGATATATTTATAATTAAGTCATATTATATAGATATTTAGTGCAATTTGTTCTGTGTAACTATGGTAACATGGAACTGCCATTATAATAAAAGGCATAATATGTAAACAGATATATAAATTTGGTATTTTGTGGACTTTCGATGTTGATGTGCCACATAAATTTTGAAGTCATCTAATTGATTATTTTATAAGTTAAAGTGTTCGAGTGGCACAATTAAAATCAAAGTAAAATTTTTATTTATGTATTATGTCTAAGTTCTACAAGTAGCTTTAGCAAATTGGACGCATAAGATTTTAAAAAACATACGTTACATCAAATTGGCCTTTTCCCAGACATTTATGACACTAGAACATTTTGTCATGTACAACAAAGTGATGAGTAACTTCATACTGTCAGTATCTAAACCCTTTGAAAAAGATAGATTGGTCATTGGTGTCATTTATACTTCACTACGCACTTTATAAAAATAAATACTGTATATTTGATCCAATCTGTCTATGACAGCTATGTTTTCTTTCTAGGTATAAAATGTGAACACGTTGTGTAACATGATTCCTAGCTTGCATATGACCCTTCATTTCAGTTTATGTAATTTGACAGAAAGTTTTCGAAATAAAGGAGAACAATTAAAATTCATGATGAAAAACAAATCTCAAACATTTGTGTGATTGTAAATCATTTTATGAGTATTTGGAGAATTTTAAAATTAATTTTTCTAATTATAGACAAATAACGTTCTTTTTTAAAAATGAAATAAAAGAGAAAGTACATCACGTTGATTGGGACAAAGGGAATAGTACTTAGTATTCATTTTATTTGTTTCTTAGTACACAAACAGGAAGTGCAGCTAAGCAGTTCACAGCTGTATGATCTGTTATTACATAAGTTTTTGGACATGCAATTTCTTCTTCTACTAAAATGTATATCTTTAGAAAGTACTAATTGATCATTTTGTCAAATAGGTGGTAAATATTGTACTACTAGTTTAATAGACTAGGCAACAGAAAAGAGTTGTCATGTCATTGTCTTCATGAGTTTTTTTAGCAATTAAGCAAACTTATAAGCTTTAGTCAGTTAAGTACGGCCAATAATTTCATTTTAGTTACTTTTTGCTATGATCCATTTACTAATATGGTATATGGGTTGTTGGCCCTTTTTCACCACTTTAGTTGACCCAGAAAATATTTTACATATGAGATTTAGTTAAAAGAGCATATACTTTTTCACTAAATTTATGTGATACTAAAATCAAGATTTTTATAACTTGTAATGTAAAGAAAATCTCCAAATATATATGACTATAAAGAAGACTGTCGTGATTTCAGTTATTGTAAACGTTTTACGGTAAAAGAGGTGATGCGTAGGGGAAGGGCGACGGGGCCTGATGAGATTCCTGTGGACTTTTGAAAGTTTTCTGACGAAGCTGGCTTAGGGTGGTTGACTGAATTGTTTAACGACATTTTCAAGTCGGCAAAAATGTCCGAGGCTTGGAGATGGAGTACAATGATCCCTCTTTATAAGAACAAGGGTGACATTCAGAGCTGCAATAACTATAGGGGTATTAAGTTATTTAGCCACACTATGAAGATTTGGGAGAGAGTGGTCGAGTTGAGATTGAGAAGGATAGTGTCTATCTCGGAGAATCAGTTTGGATTTATGCCCGGGCACTCGACGACGGAGGCGATTCACCTGGTGCGGATACTGGTGGAGCAGTATAGGGAAAGGAAGAAGGATCTGCATACGGTGTTTATCGATTTAGAAAAGGCGTACGACAAAGTCCCTAGGGAGGTTCTTTGGAGATGCTTGGAGGTGAGCAAGGTCCCCGTGGCATATATCAAAGTAATCAAGGACATGTATGATGGAGTCAAGACTCAGGTGAGGACGGCGGGAGGAGACTCAGAGCATTTTCCTATCGTGACAGGGTTGCACCAGGGATCTACTCTTAGCCCGTTCTTGTTTGCTTTGGTGATGGATGTGTTGACGCGGCGTATTCAAGGAGAGGTGCCTTGGTGTATGCTTTTTACAGATGATATAGTTTTGAATGACGAGACGCGGAAGGGCGTGGATGATAAATTAGAGGTGTGGAGACAAACCCTTGAGTCGAAAGGATTCAGGTTGAGCAGGAGCAAGACAGAATATTTGAAATGCAAGTTTAATGACTTGAGACAGAAAGACGAGGTGATAGTAAAGTTGGATTTCCAGGCGGTGTGTAAGAGGGATAGTTTCTAGTATCTTGGGTCCATGATTCAGGAAAATGGTGAGATAGACGAGTCTCCCACCGGATTGGGGTGAGATGGATGAAGTGGAAGCTCGCCTCGAGGGTGTTGTGTGATAGGAAGGTACCGCCTAAGCTTAAAGGTAAATTCTACAGGGTGGCAGTCCGTCCGGCCATGTTGTATGGAGCGGAATGTTGGCCAGTCAAGAACTCTCACATTCAAAAATTGAAGGTGGCGGAAATGCAGATGTTGCGTTGGATGTGTGGGCCTATAAGGGGTGACAGAGTTCGAAATGAGACTATTCAGGAAAAAGTTGGAGTGGCTTCGGTGGAGGACAAGATGCGAGAAGCTCATTTGAGATGGTTCGGACATGTAAAGAGGAGGGGAACGAATGCCCCGGTTTGTAGGTGGGAGAAGCTTGCTTTGGATGGTTTCAGGCGGGGTAGGGGTAGGCCGAAGAAATACTGGAGAGAGGTTATCAGGCGGGACATGGAGTAGTTACAGCTCACAGAGAACATGATCCTAGATAAGAAGATCTGGAGGACGCGGATTAGGATAAAAGGCTAGTGTCATTTTGGGTCGCTAGGGTAGGGTATTATTCTTGTTATGACACCTTGTTGCATGTTTTATTACGAGTTTGCTTACTGCTCTTTGATTATTATTCCTTGTGGGTGGCGTAGGTATGTACTGTCTTCTTATTCCATTCTTTATTAAGGATTTGTGTATTATTCCATGTCTTGAGCCGGGGGTCTATCGAAAACAGTCTTTCTACTTCTCCGGAGGTACTGGTATGGACTGCGTACATCTTACCCCCTGACCCCACTATGTGGGAATATACTGGGTTTTTTGTTGTTGTTGTTGTATATATGACTATAAATCATTTCATTAAAGGATAAAATTAAGATATTAAAATGAAATTATTTCGAAATATAGTAAGATAATATTTTGGGTGGATGGATAGAAAAGAAATGTCAACACCATAGACCGTGAAAATATTATTATCACTCTTATCAGATATTAAGAAGTTGATGGGGTCTGATTATATTTAACATTCAAAACTAGCTTAATCCTAAGTTGAAAGAAAAGCAGTAAATTTTGTACCTTGAATCTCATATCAATCTATACATATATATGAAGCCAAAGTCCAAACAGAGCTTATGATAATTAGAATATATGTAGTTATGTACCCCAATGCTGCTAAACTTGGGATTAAGATTGTAGTAATCTCTTATCAGTCACCAAATTGTATATATATGGGCTTTTACCATAACAATAACATACTCAATTTATTCTGATAAAATAGGATCTTAGAGGAATAAAGTATACATAATTTATACACTATAATTTTAGAGGTAAGATAGATTGTTTTCAAGAGACTCCCGACACAAGAAAAAAATAGTCTAGAAAAGATGTAACATAAGAGCAAAAAATAATAGGAAAGTAACAAACAATATATAGTAACAAAATCAAGACTACTACAAAATAATACTATAATCGATCCACCCGAAACAACAAACATCATCAGAATTTCAACAACAAGAAACTACAAATGTAGCACGACGAGTACTATTACCGACCACAAAACATAGCACTCCTACTTATTAGCATATACACACTCCCTCCTACTACCCTTCTACTTCAAGAAGTTATAACTGCTTTATGTTCTGTCTAATTACCTCCCCTAATATTTCTTTGATTTATCTTTATCTGATCTCTTCAATTCATTCATAGACTATCTCTATGTTTTTTATCTTTTTAAAATAAAATGGCTATTAATGGATAAACTAATAGTGGAGCATGTTGCATGTGAAATAATTCAAGTAGATAGGCTTAACCATGTGCTTCAACTCCTAACATGAATTGTCCTCATCCTTGAAACTTCCATGCTCCTGTGACACTTTTCATATAATTTAATTATTACTCCATCTTCAGTTGGAACAAAACAACAGATATTTTTTAAAATTTGTTATCTTTGGGTCTTGAAAGTCTCCAACACTATTCAACACAAAGGCCAAAAATAACATATAGACAAAAGACAATAATATGGAAATTTGAAAAGAGACATACCAAGATTCCTTTAAGATTAATGATATTTTTCTTGGCCTTCTTGTTGTGATATAGAATGGTATGTGCCAATTGAGGTACATAATGTCCAGCATAACTCTCTCCAGATATATAAAAATCTCTATCTTTGTATTCTGGAAATCTTTTGAGCCAATTTATTAAGAACTGATAATTATCATTAGCTGTTTTTCTGTCTCCACCAATCTTAACATCAGTTGATGTGTTAGAGTAAGAAAATCCTACTCCAGCTGGAGACTCCACGAACAACACATTGGCAGCTAATAATAGTATTTGATCAAAAGAAAAAGAAATTTCCATTAGTTAGAGAGATGTAATATAGGAGTGCTTAATTATCAAGTTGGGTGAAAAATGAAATTTACCATGGTTCCATGCAAAATTATTTTTGTGAAGTGTTTTTCCATCACTGTTTACTCTAAATGGTCCAAGTTCTTGAAAGCCTCCATATGCAAGAGAGGAACATCCTGGACCTGTTGAAAAAATAATAACAATTAATCAAATACAATAAACTCATTAAAATAACTTCATAAAGTATTCATTGTCAAATTTTAATTTTCAAATCATAACGTTAATTTAGTAAAATAATTCTCTAATAATAAGTAGTATATATATTTTGGAGTTTCAAATCAGGATCAAGTAAAATGCAACACAAAAACTGCTTAGATTAATTACCTCCATTAAGCCAAAGAAGAAGAGGCAAAGACTCTTTAGAACGTTGAGCTTCAACAAAATAATAATAGAAAGCTCTTCCAGCAGATTCATCAACCGTAACATATCCACCATACTGCTCAAATTTTACTGGAGGTTGTCCTCGAAGTTTATGGATCTTGTCATTCTCTTTCAAACCATCTTGAGATATCAAAGTTTTTTTATTAGATGCACTGTTGAGAAATTGTTGATCATCAAATATATTTGCTACATTAAAATGGCTTTTGTCAATATTGGAATCTTTCTTGAACTTAGCCTTGTAAAGTTGGCCAAGGGCTTCACTTTGCGTCTTGATACCACCTCCATTGGTTTGAGACACAATGGTTGAAAGGAAAAAAGTGACCAACAAAAGAAGAGAAATATTATTGGTGGACTTGAATGTCTCCATGAAAAGTAATATTTGTTTGTTTCTCTTTGAGCAACTTTATTGGAAAGTATAAAAGAGAAGAGCTTTTATTGGGTTTTTATATCATTTCAGATGCATGGGATTCTCAACAGAAAAAACAACTAGGAATGGATCACATATAATAATACAAAAATCATTACTAAATGGAGTAGTACTTTAAATTGGAAAACTCTCTACTTTGCAGCATATGATATATTTATCCTATAAGAAGTTTGAATTGGATGAGATGATAGAAAAAAAGAGCTTAATTTATACTGTACCCTACCTTGAGTTTTTACTGGTTTCTTAAAAATATCAAGGGTGACTAACGGGAGCGTTAGTAAAGTGTTTACTTTAGGTCTTCAAAATTTTGAGATCTCAAAAAATATAATGTATTAAATTTTATGATTTCAACTTCATTTGAAATAATAATAAAGATGTGAAATACGTTTAAAAAAATTATCCTAAAAAATACAGAAGAAAGAGCTATCTAATTTTTACTATAAATGTTTTAGAACTTTGAATTAAACAAATCAAAATTTATATTAATATTCAATGTTTTAGCAACAACATCAAAGTTAATGTATTGCAAACAAATGACTAACATCTTATTTATTAATTAGAATGAATCTTTCTTTTAATAATAATCATATTATATGTGAAGTTAAATGTCATGTGTTTTTTAAAAATATTACACCAAAAACAACTAATATACTACAATAAAAAAATAACTTTAAATTATTATAATATTATTTTATATGTATATTTACACCCAAAACAACTAATATACTACAATAAAAAAATAACTTTAAATTATTATAATATTATTTTTATATGTATATTTATATATTTAAGACCTCTTGTTAATTTGTCTTTAAGTCGTAAACTTTATTAAAACCCTGAAAAATATTTACAAATAAATTTTATAATCTTAAAAAATAAAATATTTTATATACTAAGTAAACGTGACCAAAAGATTTTATATTAATTAAACTTTGAAAAAATGGGGGAAAGTAGCTAATGGTGAGAATAACTATCTGCATAATGTAAAACAGAAAATTATAAAACTAATTATATGTTACTTGTTATGACAACACAGTTAAAAAAAATAGCAAATATTCTTTTACTATTATTTTTCTAAAAAAAAATAGGGCTGATTTTGTAGGTAGAATAAGGGATAATCATTTCAGATTCACTAAAATGTTGGGATTAGTTATTCTACACATAAAAATGGGATAATATTTCAATTTATGATTGTATATCTATCATATCCTTCATTCAAAGAGAAGTTAGTAAAGTCTTTAATTTAGATCCTCAAAAAAATTAATTAATACTGAATTTTTATTATTTTATTTTCGCTCAAATAATATAAAATGTTTGCATAGTATAAAAAACTTATACAATTAATAATTAATTATATATAAATTTCTACTATCATCAATGTAAATGATACAAACATAGTAAAACTAGTGGGAATTCTTTAAATATTGCAAAAGAAAAGTAGAAGTGGTTGGTTGGTGGAATACAAAATAATAATTTTAGAAATAATAAATTTATTTTATCATGCATTGGACTGATGAAATATGTAATAATAATATTTCATGTATTAAAATGATGGAATTAACTATTTGACAGAGAAAATAGGATAACTAATCCTTTGAAATATTCTGATTCATAAACTTTACTTGTCAATTTCCTACCCAGCATGCCACAAAATGTATATAACATAAATAACTATCATTTTAACCTTGCAAATCATGAATTAATTACACATCTAATTTTCTTAATCTGCCCTCACTGCCTTACCTTTCACATTAAATTTATTAGTGCTAAAACCCTATTACCTCTTGTCATTAGCAAGATATTACTTATCGTGTAAAGTAAACCTTACAAATGATACTAAATATTCTATACCTTTGGCTGAAAATTACTCCAAAAAAAAGATATTAATTTACACAAAACATATTATTTTGTAAAAAGGAAACAGTTGTCAAAAGATAAGGAATTATTAGAATAAAGAGAGGTGGTTAGAGTTAGTTTCAAAATAATCCACCCCTTTATCATAGTTTAATTTTGTTGAGTTTGTTTTGAGTGGAAGAAAACTACTATATCTTGAAAGGAGGAAAATTTCAACAACAAAAACAAATTGAAAAATGAAAAAGGGTTAGGAATGCTAAAGTCCAAAACAGAAAATAAAGGCTGACCTGTCCATTGGCTGGAAAATTTTTGTCTCTGCAATATAAGAAATCAATAATTAATTGATCCCATTTTTCTCTTTTTATTTTTGGGTATTAAATTGGTAGCTTCTAATTATTTGTGCAACGCAGACAAAAAAGGTTATCTCTATTATATTATTTGGTAGAATGTTCTTTCCTTAATTTAACTAAAATCATTTTAGTTGAGTTGTCAAAATCAGCTTATTTTAAAAAATTATTTCGTATTAGAAGTGTTCGAAGAAAGTAGAAACGTATCAGTTTATATTTGATATGAGAAAGACTTTTGTTGATAATTTGATTTGACAAACATTTAGAGATGGTATTTTTAAGTATATAATTACGAAAAAGGAAGTCATTGCTGCTATTTAATTTGGTAAAGATGAATTTTTTATATTGGTAATTTTATTCTAAAACAACTAACAACAATTTTTTTCTAGAATAATATCATTTTCAGCTTATGTTATTATCCAAAAATATTACTATTTATTATAAAAATGCTTGATCAAACATCTTTATTCTTCCTATATAAAAAGTGGGGGCGGAGCTCCGTCCACATCCTTATTAGCCGACATTTCATCATCTCTAATTGATTATTATATATCATTTATGTATTAAAAAATTTAATCATATTTAATAAAGTAAAATAGATATTTATGACATTTCTACTTCAGTTGCTTCAATCGTAACTTTACTATATCGCTCTTAATTAATTATTATAAGTCATCTAAGTATTAAGAAACTAATAATATTTAATTAGAAAAAGGTCAATATGTCATTTATGTAATAGAAAAATTAATAATATTTATTTAAAAAAAAAAGTAAAATAGACATTTATGACATGTCTGCTTCAGCTGCTTCAATCGAAATTTTACTATATGACTACTAATTAATTATTATAAGTCATCTAAGTATTAAAAATAATAATATATATAAAATGGTCAAATAGTCATAAAATGATAAATAACTTTTGATGTGAGTGGAGCTGCTCAAGCAAACTCCATTCCGTCGACATGCCTGCTTGTCGACATTTCACTTGCTTGCTCTGTGATTTTACTATACCACGCCTAATTAATTATTATATGTCATCGGAAAAGATAGGGTGGGGAATGAGATTATTCGGGAGAAGGTGGGAGTTGCTTCGGTGAAGGATAAAATGCGAGAAATGAGGTTACGTTGGTTCGGATACGTGATGAGGAGGGACTCAGATCCTCCAGTGCGGAGGTGTGAGACACTAGCTATGAATGATTTTAGGCTGGGTAAAGGTAGACCGAAGAAATATTGGAGGGAGGTGATTAGGCATGATATGAAGCAGTTACAACTTACGGAGGACATGACCCTTGATAGGAAGGTGTGGAGGACACGAATTAGGGTAGTTTGAATGATACGTTGATATATATCATACTATTGAGGAAATAGATATACTATTTGGGTCAATGTAGACATGCGGCGTATGTTGTTGAAATTGTAATAACGTAAGACTAGTATTACGAGGTGTATATATATATAAAATATCGTATTTAAAAGCTAATTAACCAAAAATTTATCATAATTTGCAAAAATCATTGATATTATTATACGATTGAGGAAATATACTAGTCGTGTTAATGTGATGATAAAATAACTATTATCTAATTTATATATGTACGAATTGTATTAAATTAATTGGATGTTGTCCCGGTACCATACACAGTGTATGTACAGTGTATTTATATATATACGAATTATATTAAATTAATTGAATGTTGTTATAAATATTATCGAATTTATTAAAATTTTAATTTGTTAAAAAATAATTTTAATTTATTAACTTATCTTTGTAATTTATTAATTTATTAATTATAATTTATTAAATTTTAATTTAAAAATAATTTTTTAAATTATTATAAAAACCGACCACATGTGGTCGGTTTTCGTAATAATTGAAAAATATATAATTCTTTTCAATTGAGGAATATTATCATATTCAATTGGTCGCTAAAGACATGAACAATACTGGAAAAATAAATATAGAGAACAAATAAGAATTTTAAGCTAATAACTTTACTTTCATATAATATGAAGTTTACTTTTAACATTTATAAATGATTAGTTGTGGTAGCTCAATGGTCAAGGAGGGTTCCAGTAATTTTGTTGTTATAAATTTAGTAATAAGTCTTTAAATTTGAAGGATTAAAAATAAAAATTAAGGTGTTGTATGAACTAGGGATCGATCCCTAGTTGGGTGGATAGAAGGGCTGGCTTCAACCAGTAAACCAATGTGCACTACCACTCGTCTAAGGGTGCACTATTAAATATATCCCAATTTCTCAAGATATATACACACAATTTTTTTCGACATTAACGGGTGCCCGTGCACCCCCACCGATACATGTGGGACCGCCTCTGGTGAGTGAAGCTGCTCAAGCGACTCCACTCCGTCAAATGTCTGCTTAGCAGCGGTCCTCTTTGAAAAATTTTATACTTTTCTCCGTTTTAATTTTTTTGTCTTACTAAATTACACTAAAAATATTATAAATGAAAATGATAAACTTAAAATATTTTATTATGTATTTGATTATTTTTATGTGAAAAGTAATATAAATCAAAATAATTAACAATTGTAAATATTAAAAAAAAAAAAAGATTTGATTGACTCTCAAAATTATATGAGTGTCATAGTAACAACTTAAAATATTCTTATACAAGTGTCATTAATTTAAATATAATAAAATATTTCTAACTAAGAATTTATCAACTAAACATATGAAGGTTTTAATTAAATGATAAAATTATATATAACATAGAATTTTCAAGTATCAACATTGGACCGTGCATAATACAGCATATCCAACTAGTCTAAAAAGATGTAAGAATCCTCATGTCTCATTTTTAATTTTTTCGAAGCTGGATCAAACTAACTATAAAACATTTAGCCTGATATCGGATCATGAGTCTTTGCAACTTTTTCTTAATTTAACTTCTTTGCTTTATATTTCCATTTTCTGTTCTAAACTTGCCCTCTTCTCCTGCATGAATTATATGTTTAAGGCTTAAGTCATCACCAGGGATCTAAATTTATCCTGAAAATTTACTTGGATCCCCCAACTACAGTACCTATTAGGCACGTCAACTGTTAAAATGATACCTATCAGACATAAAATGTTGATTTGGCAAGAAGAGTGTGTTACACTCTCCTTGGGCGCGTGAATCGAAGAAAAAAATATTTTACTTTTTTAAATTTAAAAATTTATATTTAAATTATTTTATTAATATAATTTTTAATTATTATAACATATTAATTTTAAAAAAAAAAAAAAAAAAAACCTTTCTCCCCCCCCCCCCCCCCCCCCGTCTTCACAACACCCTACCCCACCCCACCCCAGTTTATTGTCTTCAACCCCCCACCGCCATAGCCATGAAACTGAGATTTAGGTCATTGGAAACCAAACAAACCCTTAAAATTGAAGTACTATCTTCTTCTTGTACACTTCAACAACTCAAACATCTCATTTCTCAAGCCTTTTTTCTATCTTCATCATCATCATCAACAACAACTTCTATTCATCTTTCACTTAATAAAAAATATGAAGTTTATCAGAATTCTAAAGAAGAAGAATCAGAATTTAGAATTCAGAATTCAGAATTCAGAAGAAGAAGAGGAGAAGAAGAAGGAGAAGAAGCAGAAGAAGGAGTAGAAGGAGTAGAAAGAGAAAGAGCAGAAGGAGAAGAAGAAGAAGAAGAAGAAGAAGAAGAAGAAGATACGCTTCAATCTATTGGTATTACATCAGGTGATTCTATATACTTTACTCGTAATCCCAATGTGTTTTCAATTCCAAGTGATGCAATTTTACCCAAATTGAATGAATTGGATATTCAAATTGTTCAAGAATCTGAAAAGATGGAAGATATGGACACCCAAATTGTAAAATATGGATATCCAAAGTGCCCCAAAAGTGAAAAAATGGACACCCAAATTATTCAAGAAGATGAAAAGGTGAAAAATTTGAAACCCTAAATTGTTCAAAAAGTGGATAAAATGGACAATAAAATTGTTCAAGAAGCTGAATTGGTGTTGATGGCGGTGGAATTTATCATCTCCATCTACTTCTCCATTGAAGAAAATCTACTATTTTTCTTTCACGTTCGTGGTGTGTGCGTTTTCCCCATGTGTATGTATTTCGTGGTGTGTAAGTGTGTGTATTATTGTGTAGAACAAGAAAAATGGAGATGATGATGTGGGTTTGTGAGTATGTTATGGGTGTGTCTGAAGAGTAAATTGGGGGGAGTCTGTATATGTGGAGAAGAATGGTTCAGCATTTAAAAAAAGAAAGAAATATGTTTAATCCACATGAAAAATATTGAATGGACTAATTATTCATGTAAGCATGCTTAGTAACACACGCTGATAATGTGACGAAATATGAGAAAAAAAGACCTGATTGGATCAAAATTCGGGTGAATTAGGGGCCTGATAGATACAGACCTTAGTTTAAGAGTCTAAGCGAATTTTTGAGACAAATTTAGGTGTCTGACGAGGACTTAAGTCTATGTCTAACAGCTTCACAATTCATTAATACTTCATAAAATTATATGTACACAAAACTATTGCATGTAATCTATAGACAAGAGCTTTAACTCCTTCCTCAACATTGTTGGTCATTGATTTAAAGAAAATGTCATAAGTAGCAAGGAGATTTCCAAAAACATTTGTTTGGATGGTCTCAAGTCATCTATTTTAGTACCTATTTCAGTTGATATTTAAATAAAAAGTAAAGAGTTAATAACTCAAATAGTCATTCAAGTATGAATTTTTATCCCGTAAAGTCACTCAACTTTGGTCTTTACTTCAAAAATCACTCACCTATGAATTTTTATCCTACAAAGTCAATCAACGTTGATATTTACTTTAGAAGTCATTCGACTATCACATCTTTACTCAGAAAATCACTCAACCTATTTAATTATTTTTTAAAAATAGAATTTGCTTGAAATTTCTATTTACAAATTTTTTTTTACAAAAATGACTGTTTTGTCGATATTTTCTTAAATTAATATCTCTCCCTCCTCTTTCTCATTTTTCTTCTTCTTTTCACTTTCTTCCCATAAATTTTTTAATAAATCACACATTATAATCTAGGAATTGACAATTAAAATTATAAGAAATTGAATTACTATCATATTTTATATTTATAGAATTGACAAAATTGAAAGAAATGGTAAGGGATTAGAATAAACTTTTTGATTCTTTTTATATAGAAAAACACTATTTGCATTTTAAAAATTTTCAGTTGGTCATCTTTGGTCATTTACAGTACCACAAATAATATAAACTTAATCGTTGTATTTTACCTTTAAAAGGGAAAAAAATAAGAAAAACAAATGAAGAGAAAAAAAAAATATATATATCCCACACTTCCCTTTCCCTTTTTTCTCCTTTTTAAATACTTTATACGTTTATTTTATTTCTCTTCTTTTGTCATTCTTATTCTTTTTTGTAAAAGACAAAATACAAATAAGATACGAATATAAAATATGATAGTAATTCGATTTCGTACAATTTTAATTGTCAATTCCTAGATTATAATGTGTGATTTATGAAAAAAAAATTATGGGAAGAAAGTGAAAAGAAGAAGAAAAATGAGAAAGGGGAGGGAGAGATATTAATTTAGGGGAATATGAATAAAACGGACATTAAAGGGATATCAAAATTTTATTTTTAAATAGAAATTTCACATAAGCAAATTCTATTTTTGAAAGGTACTTTAATAGGTTGAGTGATTTTCTAAGTAAAAATATGATCGTTGAGTGACTTTTGAAATAAAGATCAAAGTTGAGTGACTTTCTGAGATAAAAGTACATAGTTGAGTGACTTTTGAAATAAAGACCAAAGTTAGGTGACTTTCTGAGATAAAAGTTTATAGTTGAGTGACCATTTAAGATATTAACTCAAAAGTAAAGGCAAACTTATAAAATAACTGACAAATGTATAATATATGTATACATCATGTATATAGAATAGAGAATGTAAATATTTTCTGACTGAGCGATCAAAAATCTTTCACCTAAAGTAAATGTGAGACTAAGTTGCATTTGTGAGCCATGTGAGCTAGGAGAAAAGGAGTCAATTCAAAATTCAAAATCTAGAGAAAAGTTGGAAAACAAAATGACTAACTATTAACAGAAAATTTTTCCTATTTTAGTAATTTATTTACATATGGTAATTTGAAGAACTACTTGTTACATACAAGATTCTGATAATAGAGAAAAGAATTCAAACTGAACGTAGTCATTTCTAACCATTTATAGTTCCTTTTATAACATTTTTACAGCTTCAAACCAAAGTGATGATATGAATAACTTGACCCTATCTTGAATTTATATTTTAAATTTCAAATGCTCATATTTTCAGTAATATGAATGTACCACAATTTTTTGGTCCCTTATAAACTGTTTAGTGTTTAAGAACATTAAAAAAAGAAACTAAGAAATTACCCCAAAGTAAAAAAGTAGTTCGGTGCACAAAAGCTCCTTCTAGGCACAAGAGTCGAGGAAGGGCCCCACCACAGGTTGTATTGTACGCAGTTTTATCTAGCATTTCTGTTAGAAGCTCTTTCCAAGGCTTGAACCGATAAACTTCTAATCACATGACAATAACTTTACCAGTTACTTCAAGACTCTCCTTCTAAGAAATTCCCCCAACCGACCTTGGAAATTTATGGTCT
The DNA here is from genome assembly GCF_002878395.1 of Capsicum annuum. NCBI lineage: Eukaryota > Viridiplantae > Streptophyta > Magnoliopsida > Solanales > Solanaceae > Capsicum > Capsicum annuum. The sequence goes on from NW_025855331.1 coordinate 290,730, forward strand.
TTAAATTTTGACCTCGTTTCTCCCTTGGACGAACCTTTAAGATCAAAAGCTAAACTTTGTTAAATTTGAAGTTTAGTCTATGGGTTAATAGTTCAAGATTGACCATCTTCAAGGCCGTTCTCGTAAATCAGCCCCAAAATTTCAGTATTCAAATTTGAGAAATGCCAAATCTGGAACCAGTAGCCCAGGATAGGGTAAAGATATTGGCCCATGTACTACAACTTGCTAGAGGCCCAAATTCAAACAACAGTTCACCACAAATCCAGTCAATTGGGAACTAGTTCATTACAATCACTTCAGATTGGTGTTCCATTGATTGGTGATTCTCTGAAATTGAAAAGTATTTCAGTATATAAATAGTATAAATAACGCAAATACCAACTCTCTTATAACTAGTTACATTCTATCCTACTTTTTTAAAAATCTTTACTCTCTCTCCCTTTTTAATATACATAAGTTTCGATTAATATACATATAATACTATGTATATCTGATAATGTTTCTGGCGTATAAAAAGGAAATAACGAATTCCTTCCTTTAATCACGCTTTTAATTCAACGAATTAAATTAGTGAATTAATGCCTTCCTTAAATTATGTAACAACTGCAGATTTTGAAATTTTGAATTAGTCAAATACATTTAAAAAAGTTCATACGAAATTCACATATACAGAAAAAATCACAGATTTTATTGATCCTGTTGAAGAAAAAAACTTTTTCTTCGATTTCAAGAAAATAAGTAACACAAAATTCACACACACCAAAAAAGTTCAATCACTGTTAATGTTGATAGTTTTGAAGGAAAAAATTGGAATTCGACTTCAAGAAGATGAATATTGCTATCCTTTTGAGGTACGCTGGTAAGTGGAGAACAGAAATGGAATATGTAAATTATAAAAGCGAAGGAATAGTTGTTGCGGAATCAATAAATTACTTGAAGTTGATTTCATCAATTGCTACGGAATTAAACATTGATGAACTGCGAAAAACTATTGAGGTACGTTATGTAGTCGACGGCAATGCTTCACCTTTTCGTATCCGTAATGACAATGGAGTACGGTTGTATGTCGAGTTGAAGAAAGCACAACAAGCATTCTTGATGTATCCATTGTGCATATCAACAATTGATAAGTCTTCCGATAAGATACAGTTTGATAGAGATACAGGAGTTGTTATTTGCGTGGAAGGTATTGAATCAGACGCTATGGCTCTAGCAATTGCGGAGACGCATAATGAATATGCGTTGTATATTCCAGAATTCGATCTTGATAATCTTATTTGTTATATAGCAAGAGCATTGATGTGAAGGTGAAACAGATGTATAAGGATAAAAAGACGCTCGTTTCTGTGATGTCAAAGTATGTTGTGACACATAGATTCAATTCAAGAGCTAAACGTTCAGATAAAAAAAGGTAATAAATTTATTTTGTTGTGTTAGAAATATTTTTTGGTAAACTGTATAGATTATGTTATGTTAGTTACGTTGTAATTTTTTTATGGTTTGAAATTGTTATGAACTGAGCTGGATATGTAATTGCAATTTTTTGTCGCATGAAGTGATTGATTGTAGATTTAAGTAAATATTCTATATTGTTTTTTATGTTAGTGTGGTGTTGTAGTACTAGAACAATGGAAAAAAGAATGTGCAGAAGGCAAGAAGCTAATGTAATGTTGTATATGTTTTTTTTGGTATAAACATTTTAAACATTTGAGAGAGTTTATATGCATAACCTTTTTTTAAAATTTTATCTGATGACTTATAAAAAAATGTATATGTTGTAATTGTGGAATAAAATCAATGTTATTCTAGCGTGTAATATATAAAAGTGTTTTATATCCATAAAAAGTTAGGTGTTTTGTATATCTTTTTTTTTTGTTTTGTTATAGTTTCTCTGATTAGTAACATTGAAGTGTTATGAACATCCACAAAAACTTATTATAGTATATGTTACTGCGTATTGCAGCTATTTCCTCCGATGCCATAATAAGGATTGTGAATGGATGTTGGAAGCATCTAGTTATAAAAAAAAATAGATGTTTTTATCCTCAGGAGATTTAATCCAGAACATTCATGTCGTTTAAGTTATAGGGTTCTGAAGAATATTATAGCGACTACTGCTTTTGTGTGTGAATTCGCGGCTCCAAAATTAGTTAACTATAAAAGAAAGTACACACCAAGAGACATCATGGAAGAAATGAAAGATGTATATGGTGTTGATATAAACTATATGAAGGCATGGCGTGCAAAGGAGCGCACCATAGAGATGCTTAGAGGCAGTCCAGCTGATGGGTATAGACAGATGCCGAGATACATATATATGTTGAATAATGTCTATCCAAATTCACACATTGCAATGCATAAGTCTTGGGATAATCGATTTATATATCTTTTTATAGCGTTGCATCCAATGATAAGGGGTTTTGAGTTTTGTAGATCATGTTGATGGTGCACATTTAAGTGGACCATATCAAGGGACTTTCCTGTCAGCAAGAACACTCGACGGTGCAGGTATGGTATTTTCCATTTATATTTGTTTAGACTTTGTATTTCATTGTAAAACATATGTTGTAGTATAACAAATTAATTTTGACAGCTTACTAATATTAATATAGTTTATACGTAAATTAGGATACATTTTACCGCTTGCGTACGGAGTTGTGGATACAAAAAATGACAGCTCATGGTCATGATTTTTCAACCAATTCAAAGCTGTTTTTGGAGAACGTGACAACATGTGTGTTGTCTCTGATCGTAATGAAAGTATCATCAAAGCAGTTAGTGTTGTATATCCAAATGTCCCACACCTTGCATGTATTTGGCATCTCTGAAAAAATGTTTGTGGTTACTTTCGGAAAAGCAAAGAAAGTATTAGTGATTTGTATTATTCAATGGCCAAGGCTTATCGAAAAGAGGATTTTGACTACCTAATGGAAAAAATTGAAAATTTTGATTCGAGAGTGAAAAAATATCTACGAGAAGCTGGATATGAAAAGTGGATTAGGTGTCATTCACCAGTAAACAGAGGTCAGATGATGACTTCGAATATTGCTGAGTGTATTAATGGGTGTTTGGTGGAGGCCAAAAAATTGTCAATATATGAATTCTTAGAAGAGGTGCGAATTTTATTTGGATCTTGGAACTATAGAAACAGTGAGATAGCTTCATATACAAGTACTACGTTGGGTCGTAGATTTGATGATATCTTAACTCTCAATGGTATGAAAGCGTTGAGGATGATGGTATGTGTCATTTTTTGTGAGTTTTTACTATGCAGTTATATGTATTGTTATAATCACAGTAAACATTTTTTTTTTCAAAATGAAATAATAATTACTAATAAAGTTCAATGTATGTATTTTTTATTCTCTTCACGTTAAGGCGTCCTCACCGTATATATATTCATTTTATGAATCTGAACGAAGATATATTGTCGACCTTGAAAGTGAGTCATGCAGCTGTGCGAGGTTCTAAATAGACCAAAAATCTTGTTCTCACACTTGCCGTATTGAAGTCTAAACATGTAAAGAAATTTGGTCCATATTATTCTGAATACTACAAACCAGCTACTTTGGTGAAGACTTATGAAGTTCCAATCATTCCGATGCCAGATAGGACAGACTGGAATGTTCCTAATAGTGTAGATGAGGAAGAAGTGTTGCCCTCCATATTCAAAAGACTTCCAGGAAGGCCAAAGAAAGGGCGGAAGAAAAAATATAGCAAAACACTTTCATCAACCACAAATCGTTGCGGACGTTTTGGACATGAAGGACACAATAGGCGTTCCTGCAATTTCTTTCCAAAAGAGAATTAAGTTTTAGTTTTTGTTGACTCTTAAAGATTAATCACTCGATTATCGTTTGCCGTTGTTTAGAAATGAAGTCAGTAAACAGTTTTTGTTTGCTATTTTAACATTGAAATAAGTAAGATTTTTGTTTAGTTTATGCTTGATTTTGGTCAATTTATCGCTCAATTTTTTATGTGTATTTGTTTACTGGTATTAAGTGTTTTTATTATTTTGTAAGTATTTATTTTTTGAGTTAATCGCAGCAATTGTCAGATTTAGTTTGAAATTTTAACATTCAAAATAGCAAAAAGAAAGTTAAGTATTTGTTTACTAAGTTAAAGACATCAATGATCAGGTATAGTTTGTCATTTTTTGCTCATATTTTTTTGTGTATTTATTTTTATTTGTTGATAAATATGTTTTATTAATGACAAACAAATCATATTTAAATGTATGTAGCTTATAAGATTGTATGTACGTTGAAAGCTTATAAGATGGATGTGTAAATTATGAGTCTGTAGTTATTATATAGGAATTGACTACAGGTGACATTGTATGTATATAACTAGATATACATGGAAGCATTTTTTGTTTGTGTAAAATGAATAACTCAAAAGTATGAACACAAAAAAATCTTTATAGACATGTTATATATGAATGATTCGAGGTATAAAACTATGATGAGTGGTGTTGAATAATATTCTATGAACATTCCGACATTTATAAGATTATTAAGACTAAATGCAGTGTAGTTGACATGTAAATTCATTCTAAAAATTATATTTAGGCATAAGAATGAAGGTATAAATAATATGTATATGTTGACATATACACACATTCACGAAGGAAAAAAAATATACTAAGTTTTTATACATTAGAATGAAGAAATATGTTTTGTAGAATAGAGTACTGTGTATATTACTACATATTCACTCAATCAGAAAGCTAATTTGGTTTGTGCTTTATAAACATAAGATAGTGTTCTGTATCTGTATATGTTACTACATATACACTCAATCAGGAAGCTAATTTGGTTTGGGCTTTATAAGCATAAGATAGTTCTGTGTATCTTTGTATATTACTACATATACACTCAATCAGGAAGCTAATTTGATTTGTTCTTTATAAGCATAAGATTGTGATGTATATATTACTACATATACGCTCAATTAGGAAGTTAATTTGATTTGTTCTTTATAAGTATAAGATAACAATTATACACACAACAAATAATACAATAGTTTAATAATGCAATACGCCTATAATATACATATGACATCATCGGTATACAATTTGTATATGTATACGTAGTCGTACATATTTAAAAGAATAAAAACATAAACATAAATGATATGTTATTTGTATAAAAGAAATATGGTTTGTAAGCATTTGGTTATCAGTATTATTTAGTATACATATGTATATGTAGATTAGTTCACGAATAAATATAGAATGACAAATCATGTTCACAAAACAATAATAAGCAAAGAAATTTTTATCATTAATTCATAAACATTGCTTAAAAAAACTGTAAAAATAAATTTATAATAAGAAAAAATCTAAAGTTGTTGAAAATGTAACATTCCAAACAAAAGTCATATTAGTAAACATTTTGTAAATCATAATATACTATCCTTCTACCCAATTCTAACAATGGTCATTTCATCAGGAATTGAGTGTTTTGTTGGCCTTGGTCTTGGAGGGTCTTCATTCTCACTGACATAACCCTTTTTTGCTTTCTGAAGACCATAATTTCTAAGGAGAGATGTGTATCGCATTAGATGGTATGCCGCTTCAAAACCAACTGATGGGACTGACATTCCTTCACTTATGTATTCTGCATATCCAGTAACAAAAACTCCGCAGTCTCTGTCACGAAAAAATAAACACATTATATTATTCTAACACATTGTAAAATAATATTTAAGAAAACACTAAGTGCAGATTACTTACAGACTATCACAATCTTGTTGAGTAATATTTTACACATACTCAACCTCAAATGAATTGATATTTAGTAACTACGTCGTATCACTCAGTTTATCCCTGTATGCATCAAGGTTTGACCAATCTTTACGGGATGTTTGTTCAAAAATTTCACTGTCAGACAAGAAGGTTGGGAGCATCACCGCCAACTTTTGAATCTCGAGGGATGAGTCTATATTTCTTAGGTTGGACAGCGAATCATAGACGCATATACGTTTATCCTTTAAAGCTATAACATCTAACACCCAGTGAAAATTCTAATTGCAGTTCATTGAAATATATACCTCATCAACAAGGTGCCAGGGCAACCCAGCTAGTATTGAAAATCCCTTGATTATGTTGTTTACTTCATTTTCGTTGTCGGTCATAACTACAGGTGCACCCCATGGGGACACACTAGGATGGATGAAACCCTTGTCTAAGAGATCTTTCAATTTATCCTTAAGCTAGATTCAGCATAATCTTGTTGAGTAGAAAGTACGGTGTCTGAATCATTAGGATAATATCTACGATATATATCTTCTCAACATAATTCTTGAAAAAGCTGTTTGTTGTGGTAAATCAGTATTCTTGATCAGTCCGTAATTTTGATTTCTTGCGCAAGTGATAAAATACCACATCAATATGCTACAAATTTAAAATACAAAGAAGAGGCATTATGTTGATGTACAATGTGAACATATTTATATATGTATACAGACAGTAATAAAGTTAAAAAAAATTAAACATAATTGTGGAGTTAATATATATAACTTGGAGGAAGTTACGATAAAATATTTTAATCCGCACAGGTATATAATGAATCTACACATACATATGGTTATTCATTGCAATTCTGCACGTACATATAATGAATACTACATATACAAAGAATGCGCAGGAATATTTTTTTATCCAATATTCCATACCATATTGAAAATTAAGAACACATAATATGTGAGCCAATATGGTTAAAATATTTTATGTACGTTACAACTAGTAATTGCATTACACATCTAGTACATAGACGTGTATATGAACAATACATAAAAAATAATGAATATAAGCAATAAATTTTATTACACAGTTAATGATATATATCAGTCATGTATTTATTTGAAATATACGTAGGTAATGTCATTACCTTAACCAGATGGTACTATATGTATATATATTTAATATACAAATTTTATATGTACATGTACATAACAATACACAACATAACAAACAAATATTACATTTATGTATATGTTCTTCACATACATATTTAACATTCCTTACCTGAAAAACACTATTAAAAACAAAAACCAACTAATATATATATGATTTACATATACATATTCAATGCATGAAAATATAGTACAACATTAAAAAAACAATGTATGTGTAGAACATATACATACTTACTAATACGTATAACCATTAACCACATGTGTATATAATGAATCTGCACATACATATAGTTATTCATTGCAATTCTGCACATACATATAATGAATCCAACATATACAAATAATGTGAAGGAATATTTTTTTATCCGGTATTTCATATTCTATTGGACATTGAAGAACACATAATATGTGAGCCAATATTGTTAAAACATTTTATGTACGTTACAACTAGTAATTGCATTACACAGCTAACAACATCTAATACATAGACGTGTATATGAACAATACATAAGAAATAATGAATATAAATAAGACATTTCATTAAACAGATAACGATATGTATGAGTCATGTATTTGTTTGAAATATACATAGGTAATGTTCATAACCTTAAACAGATGGTAATATATGTATATATATTTACTATAAAAATGTTATATGTATATGTACATAACAATACACAACATAACAAACAAACATAATATTTAAGTATATGTTCTTCACATGTAGAACATGTGTATATGAACTATAAATATCAATGTTTTCAAACTCTAACACATTCTTTGTAAGTGTAATATGAATAAGATGCCAGTATTTGTATATATATATGAAAATTTTTAAAAGGTAATATTCAAATTAAAAATACCTCATCATTCCAGCATGAATTTTTCTGCGACATCAAGTAAAATCAATTTTTAGAACTAGCATGAACAACAACAAAATCATATTGCTAAATTTCAAGGGAAGATGCCTTTGCTTTTCATCATTCATTTTCCTATAAAAAGTTGAATAATTGTATTTAAAAAATGTGTAAATTGTACATGCATATTCATGAAATAAAATAATATTTGTATTGTTAGAATTCACTTTTTGAAATGAAACTTCAACAGATTCTCAAGAACCCATTTCTTGTACTCTTCAATGATAGAACTTGGCATATCGTCAGATATTCCATAACCTTCAAATGCAAATGTTTGTTTAAATTCTGTGCTTTCATCCTCTAGGGCCTTTGAACCAAATGCAAAGTCAATCATGTATGGTGACTTGAAATTTCTGGACCTAGTCCTGGTTCGTTTAGCAGGGGTTTTTGCAGCTAGATGAGCCACAACAATTGAATTAGGATAATTTGATGAAATCTGGCTATCAGATAGGAAATACAAGTTAAACTATTTTATCCATCGGTTTAACAACTTCAAGCGAAATATCATCTACCGATGTTGCCAAACCTTGCATTATAGCATCTATCTCTAATTGAGCAGATTCTGAAATGGTACTCAAGTATTCATCCTATATAGATAATTAAATGTATATAATGTAAGTTTTCTTTAAACATGTTTGTAAAGAAAAAAAATTGACTATAAAATTTGACACTACAATTATGAAAAAATTTACTTTATGTATTTACCGAATGATCTTCACGGATATTCTCAGTCATAGGGTTTTGTACTTTAGAGTAATCTAGATTCTAATTTACAACTGCATCGACAAGAGCATTCAATGTGGCAGTTCCAATATCCTCCAGTTCCTGATTCACCATTTCTTCGACCTGCGCATCTAATGTGGAAGTTTCAACATCTGAATTAAATCCTTCAAAATTTATTATATATAAAAAAAAACATATACAAAAATAAATAAGTGTATTTTTACGAAATAATAACTTTTATACTATGAGATATATCCAACCTCAAAAGGTTTTTGTACATTTTATCATGAGCAGATTCTGGGTGCAATGATTTATTTCTGTGGTCGAGAACCAAAAATATTTTAAATGTGTGTCGAATGGTTATGATGATGTTTCCTTTTTTGAGGCGTTAACTATGTATATTATAAACATATACGTATAACAAATGACATATATAAACTAATAACAAATATAAGTATCGAGAACATCAGTCAACATACACAAGAAACTAATCTAAGTTTTATTTTAATTTTTTCTTTAATAAAATATATGAAACTAACTATGTGAAACTGCCTTTTTATAAAAAATACCTTTTTTTATTTTTGTTCCTCTGTTGAAAAAAATTCTATATCAGCCTGCTCTTTTGGTGGAACATGTTCCTGTTGTAAACATTCCACATCATGATCTTGTTGATGCTGTAGATGTTGTTTGGAAAAATACAATAAAGAAATTATTATTGTTAAATAAGTTATAAAAATGTACTACACAGTACAGTATGTTGTCAATTATACACAAAATATTTATGTTATTTATAAAATATTAACTACATAGTTATGTATGAAAAATTGATATACATAACACAGTTATGTATATTAAAATATATATATAACTTTATTATTTAACTTGTTTAATGTACAAAATATAGATGAAATGTATTTTAATATATACATGACTGTGTGTGTATAGATTTAATATCAATATCTCACTTGAGAAAAAGTTATTTTGTAAAAAATATCTTTTTTTCTTTATCTTTCGAACTAGTGACAATATCTATCTCTTCGAAATTGTCTAGTGATGGAACACCCCCAATTGTAAACCGTCCAAGTTCATCATCCTTATGACATTAGGACTACATATGTGTAAGAACAACATCAACATAGGAAAATAAAAAAATGCATAGTTATAAAAACATATCATTTTTGCATAGTCTGCATTTGTTGAAAAGAAATTCTTATGAACAACCTGTTCTTTTGATGGAACATCTTTTTTTTGTAAATATTCTACATCTTGATCTTGTTGATCCTGTTGTTGTTTTATAAAAAAAAATGTGAAAAAAAATTGCAATGAATGAGGTCTTTTATGCCCAAATGTAGATTAACAAATATAATATTGGATTCATCCAACATAGATAATTGATTATGTATGAATAAGTTAGAAATGTTGATAAGATGGGCTTGTATGATGGGTACTATAAACCACAAACTTATGTATGTTATTAAAAATACACTACAGTGCTATGTATATAATCTACATATACATAACAAAGTTATGTATATTGAACAATATACATAAAAAAGTTATGTATATTGAAGAATATACATAACTTAGATGTACAAGACAGAGATGATATATATTAGGATATACAAATGACTGTGTGTGTGTATTTTATGTATATTTAGGTATATACATAAGTGAGTGAGTGTACTTTGTAACATCCATAACCGTATCGTATTACATTTGAAGTTTCATTAATCAACAACCTATTTATGTACAATTAAGTATTTTATGTAAGGAAACAATTCTGAACGAAACTAAAATAAAAAATTCTATCAACAATTTATGATGTATATCAATATTATAGAAAATCGTGGTGTATATCAAAAATGATAAGGGCACGAATGTACTTCAATAGTTAAATACAAAAATTATTAATTGTAATAAATAAAATCATTTAAATTTACCTTTTCATGGGTATGTTTGATGTGTTTCAGCATGCTCAAAAGTTCTGCGTGTTATTCATTTCTTTTGTCATTTGATTCTTCATGTTGTTTAACCATTACTTTGTGAATGAAGGTGAATTTTTGATCAACCTGCAAATAAAAAAATAACAAATTTGATAATGTTTCTACAATTTAATTGTACATAGTGTTTGCTATATGCAGAAACTTACATAAGACTATAAGAAGAACTTCAACTCATTCCACTTTTGGTCAGACCTGTCCTGATGACCTGACTTGCCGGATGATGATGGAGTTAGAGTTGGTGCATTAAGACGCTGTGAATCAGAAGTCCATGATTGATCTATTGGCATACTTTTTCCTGAAACAGACGGTGGAGTTTTCTCGCTATCTTGCATAGGAATAGTTGTAGTATCAAATCGGATTGTCCTCCTCTTCTTCGTAGGTTGCAATGTTGATGCATGAGTATTCAGACCTGCTTTCATTAGGATTTCAGGTGGTGGAATAGTACTGAAATCTTCAAAATCTTGATGGTCCATGTTCGATTGAGTATGTATGTCGACAGCGTGTCTTTTATCACTATGATCTGGATAAGTATCATGTGATAAGGCAGATTCATCATTATTTAATTCAACGCCGTTGATCGTTGACAAATCAAGCCTTTGTACTTCTTCATGAGTTGGTCGTAAATTAGTGTACACAAACTGTTAAACATAAAAAAAATGGGTACATTAAGATTCACCGGAAAGTCAGCAGAGTGAAATACAAATTTTAACTCAAAATATAGTACTAAATGTTTACCTTGATGAACATACCGGCCATGAGCTTCTCATACTTGACCTTAATCCCAACTACCTTTCAGTTAAAAATCCTTGGAATTACATTACCGACACACTTAGCTATAGTATTGTCTACCTCAGAACAGCATTAATACATCCAAACATTCAACACATGAGGCATTCCCCCAATAGAGTATAGCTGTTTTTGAACAAAAAAATCTTGTCTCCATGTTGCAATCAGCTTTTGAAAAGAGGCCTTTCCCCATGGGAATTTTTCATACCTGTCATCCTCCACCATCACAAAATCCGATCGGCTAATAGTAGCATCACGTACTTGTGAAAACAAAAAGGTATGAATAAAGTATAGGATGGACATGTTCAAAGCATCGGTATTGTTGTCGAAATTTCCCGCCTTGAATCATTGTACAAAAATACACTTTTTGACAGTATGTTTTGAACTTGAAAAATACTTCATCATTAATACAAACTTAGATGAATGAGTATACAGGTGTTCCTCAATGTTCCCAGTACATTTAAGTCCAGATATTAAAGCAAACTCCAAAATAGTAAACTTCAGAATGGTTTTCTTCACGTAAACGTGAATTTCATCCGGATTTCCTTGCTCTAACTCAAGCATAAGTATACATTGGAAAATCTGATCCTGAAAATTACACTGGGGCATGTCCAGAAAGGACCCAAAGATTGTTTGACGAAAAAGATTGTAAGCTTCTTCACCAGCACAATTCTTTATATCTGAACCAAATACGCGGTTGCAATAACTACCGAAATGCAAAGAATGCGCAGGAACATTTTTTATTCGGTATTTCATACCCTATTGGAAATGAAGAACACATAATATGTGAGCCTATATTGTCAAAACATCTATTGTACTTAACAACTAGTCATTTCATTACACATCTAACAATATCTAACACATGAACGAATATATAAACATTACATAAAAAATCATGAATATAAACAAGGCATTTAATTACACATATAACAACACACGACATATATGTGTTAGAAATATACATAGGTACTATTCATAACCTTAAACACATGGTAACATATGTATATCTATTAAATATACATACGTTAGATGTATATAAACACAACAATACACAAGAAAATAAAATAAATACAACTCTTTTGTATATGAATTAAACATACAGATGTAATATTTGTTACCTCAAAAATAGTATACACAACAAAAAACAACTCATATATAAATATGATTTACATATACAAATATAAATATTCAATGCATCAAAACACAGTACACAAAACACACATAATAGAATTTATGTATATGTTCAACAACATAAAAGAAATAATGTATGTGTATAACACATACATACTTACTAACAGATATAAGCAGTAATCACATATGTATATGAACTACAAAAATCAAGGTGTTCAAACCAATAGCATCAACAAAAATGTATACGCATAATATATAGACAGAGTAATTTTGTATTTGCACATCCAATTTTCACACTTAACTTCATACATAATGTATGTGTATAACACATACATACTTACTAATAGATAAAAGCGATAACCACATATGTATATGAACTACAAAAATCAAGGTGTTCAAACCAATAGCATCAACAAAAATGTAAATGCAGAATATATACACAAAGTAATTTTGTATTTGCACATTCAATTTTCACACTTAACTTCATAACTCCAATAAACAATCACAACAGTTAAATACCATTTTTAAAAAACACAGTATACCAATAACAAAAAATATTATAAAAGATGAAATACCTTTGGTAAACGAGACCGACCATTATCCTTTTTTTTTTTCAATTTTCTTGATGATTCACCAATTTCTTTTTTCGACCTTGAATTTGATGCTTGAATAATCTTTTTCATCCTGATGGAGTCGTTAAGATTTTTTGATTTATTTTCATCAAAGTTAGGTTCCTCATTATCAAATACTACGGGAACGACATCAACTAGCGAATTTGTTGTCTCGTTATTATTTAGCTGAGTTAATCCTAAACTAAAGAAAGGAGAATCCTCCATTAACAAAGTACTAAGTTGCTACTTTATTACTTCAAATAGAAGATTTAAAAAAAAAAATGCAAATGATTAAACTATAATTTGGTAAAGTAGAAACCCATAAAATTAGTAAATCAAAACATGCAACAAAATCTTGTTTGAAAATTCTCGAAAATTTCAACTATGTAATGAAATTTTTTCTTAACAATACTCAAAAATTAAACATTTAGAATGTTAAAAGAAGATTCAGTTGAAATTGAAGAAGATTAAGTTGAAATTGAATACCCTTGACTAGGAGTTGGACAGATACACGATTGATTTCAAACTTGAAAACTGTCACTTGATTGTAGTCGTACTTTTTGGGGAGAAACAGTGAATGTAAAAAGGGGGTTTAGCCGTACTTTGAGGGAAGATTTGGTGAAAGTAAAAAAAGGGTTTGTATGTATATGTAATTTATGAGAGAGAAATTTAAAAAGTGGTATAAATATAATATGTTTGGGGGATATGGGTTATTTGTAATAAATGAAACATAACATGTGGGTTTATGTAATTTTTAGATATAAATATACAGAAAAAAATAAATATATAGGGTGTGTTTGGTGTGGACAAAAATATTTTTTGGAAAATATTTTCTTATTTTTTCATGTTTGGATGGGCAAATTTCAGAAAATATTTTCTCTAGGAAAACAAATTCCTTAAAAATGAGGAAAATGACTTTAGAAAGTAGGAAAAACAATTTCTATAGGTGACTTTTGATGTTTACTGTATCTAGCGGTGTTCGTGGTTTAATTTTTTATTAAAATCAAAATTAAATTAATTTAATCGATTTTTTAATTTCTAAAATCAAACTAAACCAAATAAAATAGAAACCATCGGTTGGTTTGATATGATTTGATTTTTCAGCTTTTAACTAGCTAGTGATACATTGATAATAGTAAAATAACAGAGACATGAGACAACTATTTCAAATAAACATTTTTCATTACTATTCCGATGTTTTATCATGTTTAAGTTTCATAAATATAGAGGCTACATCATATGTCTAACATCTAGAAAACTAACATACAACTTTAAATAGAATAGCTAACTCCACAAAAATCAAAGGAGCAAAGCATCGAAGAGTAGATGAATGTCTTTGAAAATTAAAAATCGACAATATACGACACCGCATATAGATAATTAGATTTAGAGTGTGGATTTTGGGCCATGTTTTTCAAGAAATGAAACTTAAAAGTGTTGTAGTGCATGTGAAAGAAGTAGACTAAAATTAAATTAACAATTAAGAAATACAAAATATCTATAATTATTTATGAAAAACTAATATCATATATTCAAATAATTATAAAATTTATGTATATATTTTATCGGTTCAATTTAATTATTTATTCAATTATTTTTTAGTAAAATCAAAACATAAATTAAATATTGTCGATTTTTAAAAATTTTAAATCAAATTAAATCAAATGTCGGTTTGGTTTGATTCGCAGATCTATTTGTTTTTTAACCAAAGCATGAACAACCCTAATTGTATCCTCCTACCCATCCGCCGCCACCCAACCACTACCGTTTCCCATCCTGCCACCCTAGGCTTTATAACCACCCTCCCACTTTTATAATTTTTTTACTAGATTGCATATAAATTGTCACGACCCAAAAGAGGATAATGATCGGTAAGGAGTTTAGGACTCCAAAGCAAGCCTCGTCAGAATTCTACAGAAAATCAGGCAGAGATTCCCCTGTTTTGAGGCCTAACAAGAAATTTTCATGTCTCAGATCC
The DNA here is from genome assembly GCF_002878395.1 of Capsicum annuum. Lineage (NCBI taxonomy): Eukaryota > Viridiplantae > Streptophyta > Magnoliopsida > Solanales > Solanaceae > Capsicum > Capsicum annuum. The sequence goes on from NW_025855331.1 coordinate 305,800, forward strand.
ACAACAATATAACCCAACATTGCAACCAACACATCAACACCAGTACAATTCACCAAAATCCTCAACAATTGCACCAATACCACCAATTAACAATACGAAATTCATCTTCAAACACGAGAGAAAGTCAAATACGTCACAAGTCCAAAACTAATGAAAGAATACTCAAAGCTCTAAAGACATGACTATGGAGCGACTCTAAGAGTTTGCAAGAAACAGAACATAATAAATAAATAAACTCTTGCCTACGCGAACAAATGCGGGGCTCACCAGGATTATGCTACTCGAATTCTTTAGCCAACGAGATCCTCACCGTCACCTCCGTTCTCTCAAAAATAATAGCAAGGAGTGAGACGTTAGCTCAGTGAGTAATAACACTTAACCATAACAATTTTAATGGGGACAGGTCATAAAACATCATGAAATATATGCTCTTTCAGAAAACAGTAATGATAAACAGTAACTTTTGTTTCATGTAAGCAAAATGAACCAATAGTTCAGAAATAAACTCAATAAGCATTATATCATATCAAATATTACATATTTAGGAGGTTTTCAAGAATGAATCATATAATCAGTGCAGCATTCTACTTCAAGAATAGCTAATAACAGTGGACCCCTCATAAAAGAGTCAAATATCATATCAGAAGATCCCTACTCGAGGGAGATCAGTAACAGTATGCTAGTTCTAACTTCCCACTAGAGAGGGCTGTAACAGTAATCAGTAAATACAAGGTGCACCAGGTCTAACGATCCCGTCGTTAGCTAAGAAATTCAAATCAAGGTCTACTCCCGTTTGTACTTTCTTTATAAACAATAGGATATTCTATGAAAGCATTTTTCATAATAGTACATATCATTTAAAGTTCATATCAAATCATGTTACATGTAAACTTGAATAAAAACACATGTCAAAATACTTATTTTTCATGTAAGTGAAGAATATTCACAGTAATAATGTCATATCTCAAATAACCATTTCAATATTATATCAAGTAAAGAACTTATCTCGCGTGCAAATTTTCAAAGCATTCAATAACTCTTGTTTTCACTAAAAATATGTATGAATATGCAATTTAAGAAACACAAATTATGGTAAGATTACTACTCACAGTACTCTTGTCGAAATACCAAATTTGTCACCTCGAATGATTCGTATCGCTTTCTTGGATCAAATCTATAATCATATCATAATTTCTTGGTCTAGGCTAAAATAATACTACTTCAAATTACAAAACCTTAGAATTTCAGGATAACTTCCAATTTATCCTATTTTGCATCCAAAACAACCCTTACGATCCATAATTCTTGTCTTTAGCAATAAATTTCAATACCCAAAATAAATTTATCAAGACTAAAAATCACGATAAAAATATAGAAATGAGTTTACCTTAAGCTCGAAAAAATTTTGTGATCAAAATCCCTCTGTTTTGATGACTTTCACTGACCGAACAATATGTTCGTTCTTTTCCTGCTTCGCGTGAGTTTAGCCAGAAACACTACCACCTTGCTAATCTTTAATACTCCCTCCATTTAAAAAAGAATGACCTACTTTCCTTTTTAGTCCGTTTAAAAAAGAATGGCCCCTTTCCCTTTTTGGCAATACTTTAATTTCAACTTTCCACATGACATGTTTAGGACCACAAGATTAAGGTATTTCGGTACATTTGACACAACTTTAATTTAAGGCCACAAGATTCAAAAGTCTTCTTTATTTTCTTAAATTTTGTGTCAAGTCAAAATAGATCATTCTTTTTTAAACGGATGAAGTATCTCTTTTAAAAGGTAAATGGGCAAAGCCCCTTGTTATCACATATATACTTATTAGATAGTTTATTGCAACTTATAACACTATTTTTTCTTAATTATTGAATTGTATTTTTAATTGCAAGTTATAACAGATTTAAGTATTATTTATTTATTTATTTATTTTTAAATTTCTTTTTAGATTTAATCTTATATTTATTCTAATACTCATATTTATCTATTAAAATATCAATACCCTAGATTACCGCATTAAAAGTGTAGGTTTTAATTTTTTCAGAAAAACTTTTCATATGCTTTACATTTTAATATAAAATATTATTTTATATGTATCCTAATAGGTTTCATATTTATCTTTTAGATAACACTAGCATAGGTTAACGTGCAGTCTTAAAAGTGTAGGGTTTAACTATTTGTTGATTTCTGTATTTTTTTTTATTATCTCAAGTAGTTTTTTAAAAATATATTTCAACTATATTTTTTTGGGTATAAATTTAATATGTTTATTGCTTTTTTGATTGTGAAATCATAATCTATTAGGAAGAATAGTAACTTAACTTTGTATTTTTATATATGAATTTGATATGTTTATTGATTTTTTTATTTTTTTTAAATTTTAAAAACTTTATTGAATTTTTTTTTCAAGTGCATACTTTCTATATTTTTTAAATATGTTTCTTATGTTTGTTAGTCATTTTAAACAATTATTATTTGATGTATCCCGTGAAATGCTCATGATTTTTTCTAAAACTTGAATGAATATCTATTCTTTAAAATATTATTTTTTTAATTTTTTTGTGATATTATATTATTTAAATAGGAGTAAAAAGAGGAGAGATAATCTCAAAAAAAAAATCCTTAAGAAGTGAAAACGAGTGATATATTTTTTTTGCCCACATTTCACTTCTCCGATTTGAAAAAGGAAATAAACTGTTTGATATGAAAACTTTTTTTTCAGTTTTTTTAATAATATAATAATCTGCAATAACTAATTTAGAGATAAAATAGGAGTGGATGGAATCTGTATGTAACAGTTTTTTATTTTTAAGGATAATTTCAGTTTTAATTTTTATATATAAAAAATATTTTTTAAAAGTAAAATCTGCTATTTTTTGCAATCTTATAAATATTGTTATAAGTTGCAATAAACAATCAAAGATTATATACATCTTTTTCCCATTGTTTATTGCAACTTATAACAATATTTATAAGATTGCAAAAAATAGTAGATTTTACTTTTAATATTTTTTTTTTATATATATATAAAAATTAAAACTGAAATTATCCTTAAAAATAAAAAACTGTTACATACAGATTTCATCCACCCCTATTTTATCTCTAAATTAGTTATTGCAGATTATTATATTATTAAAAAAAACTGAAAAAAATATTTTCATATCAAACATTTTATTTCCTTTTTCAAACCGGAGAAGTGAAATGTGGGCAAAAAAAAATATATCACACGTTTCCATTTCTTAAGGAATTTTTTTTTTTAGATTATCTCTCCTCTTTTTACTCCTATTTAAATAATATAATATCACAAAAAAATTTTAAAAATAATATTTTAAAGAATAGATATTCATTAATGTTTTAGAAAATATCATGAGCATTTCACGGGATACATCAAATAATAATTGTTTAAGATGACTAACAAACATAAGAAACATATTTTAAAAATATAGAAAATATACACTTGAAAAAATAAATTCAATAAACTTTCTAAAACTTAAAAAAAATAAAAAAATCAATAAACATATCAAATTCAAAGTTAAATTACCATTCTTCCGACTAATTGATTATGATTTCACAATCAAAAAAACAATAAACATATTAAATTTATACCCATAATAATTTAGTTGAAATATATTTTTAAAAACTACTTGAGATAAAAAAAAAAAAAAAACATACAGAAATCAACAAATAGTTAAACCCTACACTTTTAAGACTACACGTTAACCTATGCTAGTGTTATCTAAAAGATAAATATGAAACCTATTAGGATACATATAGAATAATATTATATATTAAAATGTAAAGTATATTTAAAGTTTTTCTGAAAAAATTAAAACCTACACTTTTAATGCGGTAATCTAGGATATTGATATTTTTAATAGATAAATATGAGTATTAGGATAAATATAAGATTAAATCTAAAAAGAAATTTTTAAATAAAAATAAATAAATAAATAAATAAATAATACTTAAATTTGTTATAACTTGCAATCAAAAATACAACTCAATAATTAAGAAAAAACAGTGTTATAAGTTGCAACAAACTATCTAATAAGTATATATGGGATAATACTAAGGTTGTATATATACATTTTTTTTCCCCTTCTTTAAAATCTCATTCCATTAAGAATTGGGCAGAAAAGCATGGCCCTTTTTCTTTTTCTTTTGTAAATTGGGCTTTAGCCTTAGGGAAAAGGACAAAAATGTTCACTCGTTAAAATTAATTCCAACTAAATAATCACAATAATTTAATTCTCTCTAATCAGTCATTAAACTAATTTTATTTTATAGCCATTGATTATTTTGCATGCCAGTTACTTCACGTTTTTTCCCTTTTTAAAAAAAAAAGCTAGTTCATTTTATTTTTTTAATCTTGCTGTTTTTTTTTATGTTTCATTTTTTTAAATTTGATGTTTCATTCTATTATTAAAAAATCGCTGCTCTTTTGTGTTTTTTCATTGTTTTTATGCTCTTTTTTTTGCAACTTTTTATTTTTTTAAAAAAATCTATTTCTTTTTTTTTAAATTAACATAACTACAATTGTTGTACGTTGGAACATGCATTATGTATATTTATGGAATGATGACAATGACTATCAAAAAAGTTATGTGAAATTACTATAAGATACTTTATTTGATCAAAACAAATACATAGGATTGTGAAGAGCAGATAATGCAACTCAAACACAAAATGGAAAACCTAACTCCAACTTTTTTCAATAGTTCAACTGCAATTTTCCAAATCCAAAAATCAACCCCCGACATTATTACAAGTCCAAAAGAGGAACTATCAATAAAACAAGTCAAGCATCAAAAAGAAAATAAATATACACATTCTATACAATTTTTAACTACAATTATTATTTAGATACATATTTTATCCGACTTTATATAATTTCTACATACATTCTAAAAATGTATTAATCCAGTATAAGAGAGTATCAATTGAGTATATGGATAGTGCAAGTGTATCAATGTAGTATAAAAGTGTATTAATGTGGTATAAAAGAGTATCAATTGGGTATAGGGACTGCATGTACTTGCATAGAATTTCCTTTCTCTTTTATAAAAAGTGTATCAATATAATATAAAAGTGTATCAATATGATATAAAAGTGTATCAATAGAGTATAGAGATTGCATGTGCCCAATTGGGCCATATGGCTAAAAAAAGATAATTAAATTTAGTCAACAGGTTACATTTGTCCACCTTTTCAAATTGTGTCCATTTTTTTAAAAAATGGTCACCCCATATCCTTTTCCCTTAACCTAATGTCTCATCCCTTTATATATATATATATATATTTTTTCTTTTTCAGCTATAATTACTCAATAATTTATGATAATAGGATATTACATAAATGCTAGTGAAATAAAAGTTTTATTTTTGCCTATTTATCAATCATTTGAAAACAAAATACGAAAGACATCTTATTTTCAAAAAACAAGATTTTCTAGGAAAATATTTCCGCATGATAGCCTAAACTTTTTTCTTGATTTCACAATATTCAAGGAATAGTTCAGTTTTGAAGAACACTTTATTCAATATAGAGGGTATTTTTTTTTTGGTTTTCCAAGGTATCCCCACAGCCAGCAGTCGTGAGATTAATCCTTCGTTCCTCGGTCAGCGCATTTTGCGGTAGGAAACTAGCCACAGAGTTTGCTCCATTCGCCAGAGGCGAGAATCGAACCCCCGACCTCTTGCTTAAGGGACATAGCGATAGCGCTGAACCACTATGGCAACTCTGGTGGTTAATATAGAGGGTATTTGGTATAAAGGAAAATGATTTTCTAGAAAATGTTATTTTAAAAAATAAGTGATTTCTTACTTAATTTTAAATGTTTGATAGGTAAGCAAGAAAATATTATTCTCAAAATATTATCTAGCAAAACACCATAGAACCAGAATGAAATGGGGAGTTTCCTTATTTTTAAGAAGCTTGTTTTCCTAAAAAAAAATATTTAAACATTGAAAAATTTAAAAATATTTTTCTCCATATAAAACCCACCCATAATGTTACAAGAAAATATTATCAGAATTTTAATTATAGCTAGCTTACTCCAATATTGATGTGGAGAAAGCAAATGAAAAGTGTTACTATCGAAATAAAAGCGTAGAAATTATTTCTGAAACTTGAAAGTGAAAGAACGGATATTCGGAGAAGATATTGTTACAAACCATATAAGTTAGAATTAGCATTTAGATTAGTCATTTTTGATAAAAAGTGTTTTAACTCTTAAAATTGAATTTTCCAACTATTGCCCGAAAGAAGATTCCTAATAAATATTATCTTGTACCGCAGAAGTGGATTGACCACTCCACCTTATGAATATCCTGCATTGAAAAAGTATTATTCTCAAACATAACTTCAGCTAGACTTTGGTTGGATAACAATAATAATGTGGAAGGAAATGAAGTGTTATGTTCCACCATCTAATGATTGACCTATTCTTAATTCATATTTCATATTCACATAATCTTTCTTAATATTGGTTTGATTGGAAAATAGTTATTTTAAGATAATTAATTTCGAAATTAGTTATTCTGAGATTATTCAAGATAACTTATTCTCCATGCATATGGGATAACTTATCCCATTCAGGAACGGACCCACATGTATCGATGAGGGTGCACGTGCACCCGTTAACATCGAAATTTATTTTGTGAATATATATATATATATACCTTAAAAAATTACGATATAGTTAATAGTGTACCAAAAAAATAACAAAGGTGCACATTAGTGCACTAGTCAAAGCCAGTGCTTCTCGCGTAACCAGAAATCAAACCTGGATTCTCACAACATTTTTTAAAGATTATTACTAAAATTATAACATCAAAACTATTGTGCTAGAATGGGGTTCTAACCCGCAATCACCTTGTATGGTGCACACACCTTGACCACTAAGCAACCAAAGTTAATTGCTCAAAGAAGTTAAAAGTCAACATATTAATAATAAAGCTATTCATATTTATTCTATATATTTATTTTTTAAGTACTACTCATGCCATTAGCGACAAATCAAATATGATAATATGACAAAAAAACTTCAAGGTCCATTGTGTTTAAGCATAAAGTACAAATAAAGTGTGAGATGCAATTAAAAAAAAAACATAAAGAAAAAAATAATATAAATATATGTGTAGCTCAATACTAATAATATAAGCATGAATATATAAATAAAGAAATTGACTTTTTTTTTAATAAAGTGAAATATCAATTATTTAGTATTCGTCTCGTTAAAAAGGTATCATTAACAAGGGAAAGCATGTCTTAGAAATTAGAACTTAAAGTGCACATTAAACGAGGCGAGCGCTCAATACATTTTGAGTCTAGTTTTCGGGTTTATGTGTGCTTTTGACAATACTGATGCATCCATAGACTTCAAATTTTGGATTCGTCTCTGATCCCATCACTATAGTGTAAATGGTGGAATAAGAATGTAAATGGTGAAATAAGTTATCTCAATATTGACTAATACCTCCAACTAATTTTATTTTAAAATTATTTACCTCTTATCCCTCACACTAAACGATAGTGTAGTAAACATATTAAGTATCTAGTAGTATTAAGCTTTCCAAGTTTCCAAAACATAAACGTAGACAAGAAGAAAACCACTTCATAGAGACGTGTGTGATGAGTGACGACGGCAAAGAAAGTACGTAGATAATACCCTTTGACCAAACTGTTCCCCATTTTCAGCTTTTCTTCTGTTTGCCAATGTGGCTGTATATGCCGCTGATTTTGCAAATTGCTCCTGCTACAAAATGTGGCGCCCTTTGATTTAGACGTTCTTTAAGGAAAAAAGAAGACTTGTAAGATTTGTAATTTAAAATAATTTTTGAATATTTATATGATTATAATTATTTTATTGAGGGTCAAAAAGAAATTTTAAAGTTAAATCCTTTATAAGATGATTTTTTGTGGAACGAAATAAAAAAAAAAAGTGTCACATAAAATAAGATGAACGAAGTAATATTTTTTAGGCACTTCTTCAAATAAGGATTATCTTGATTTCGTGAGAAATTGTTTTCTTTCATCATTTAAATCTTGACTTTTCTGAACAAATTGTTTAGATCTACACCATGTCAAAGTTTACCTCGTGTCACATTTATCTTGTCACTAAACCAATTGCTATAATGTAAAAGAATCTGCAATATTGATAATTGATAGTATTTACCGTTCTATTATATGTATCTTAGCGTGTATTGGACCACTAAATCTAACTCGGTCTAACCCAAATTCGATCAAAATCGATCCAAACTTCAGTCAAAAAAAAAAAGTAAAAAAATTATCTTCAATATACACTATATATACCCATCTATATACATTTTAAATACGTTAAACAATAGATATAGACTATATATATATATAGTCTATACTACATTAGAATTTAAAAAACAAATACACATGTAACCGTGTATATAACTATACGTTAGTTAAATATATACACTACTCTAAATAAAACATATACTAAAAGATATATACTACAATATAATGATATATATACTAATCTATAAAACATATACACATGTATACGTTAAATATATACTACTTTAGAGTCTATAGAAGATATATACACATATATACGTACCATTCAATATATATGTACTACTTTAAATAAAACATATACTACAATATATACACACACTATATATATAGTTATATACTAATTTATAAAACATATACACAT